>NC_056739.1:1293201150-1293203650 GCF_019279795.1 Protopterus annectens
TTGATTCAGTAAAAATCATTAAATTGTCTTTTTGATTGTTTGGCATTAGCATTACATTACATTAAATTAACATTAACACCAGGTGTATTCATTCTACCCAATGGTCACCTATGCTCACAATTGTAGGGTATATTCATTCTACCCAGTGGTCACTTTTGCTCACAATTGTAGGGTGTATTCATTCTACCCAATGGTCACTTCTGCATAGAATTTTAGGGTGTATTCATTATACCCAGTGGTCACTCTGATCACAGTTGTAAGGTGTATTCATTCTACCCAATGGTCACTTCTGCGTACAATTTTAGGGTGCATTCATTCTACCCAGTGATCACTCTGATGAAAATTGTAGTGACTTACTCCACCTTAAATAAGAATGGCTACTTTACTTATTTTTCCATTGTTCAGTGGGTTACTCCCACAAGGTGAGTAGCCTCTTTTCAGGGAAGACCCAAAGGGGAAATTTGACCAGAGCATCAGGGAACTACACTTTTTTGTAGGTGCCATGTGATCATTTACATCCACCTGAGCTACCACCAACTCAAGCAGATGGAACCTCAGTTCAACATCTCATCCTTAGGATGACACATTCTGCTGTGCAGTGCCCCCATAATGCTGCACTGCAGTATCATCACTTCATCTACCCAGTGTGGGAATAGAACCCTTATGCACTAAAGTTGCGTGTGCTACCTGTTGCACCACTGACACTGATTTTTTCTATTGCTAAATGCATAATAGAAATCAATTGGCCATATACAGAAAAATATTTAGGTGCTTTCTCTTAGTTGTCTGACTGTATCCCATCAAGCCTTTTATAAAAACATTTTAGCAGTTCACATTTGTCAGTTAGTGAATCTGTGATCTTTGCCTCCCATGCACAAGGTATAAGATTCGATCCTGACCTCTGGCTGATACCTGTTTGGAGTTTGCATATTCTCTCTATGGCTCTCTAGGGTTTCTCCCACCTGCAAAAAAAATGTGATTCCATCTCAAATTCACCAATGAATGGAGCTGTGGGCAGCAGCACAGACTCTACATGGTGCCCTGTGGGGAAAGAGGTGCATAGACCATCCGCTTTGGGCATCTACTGTGCTGCACAGTATCCTCAGGATAGATGAATATGGATCACAGCTGAACACTGTGGCAGGACTAGCCAATTGATGGTGTAAAATATGGCTTTAGCTGACTCTGTCATGTTGACTTATGTTGCCAAATGGGCATGGGTATTTGCCGGTGATAAGTGGGATGAGAACCTGGCCTACTCCGACCTATGCCAGGGGACTTGTGCTAATGGTGGGAGGGGTGTACGTGCACTTATTTGTCAGTGTGTGCCCGCCATGAAGCCCAGTAGCCCTAAGTCAGTAAGCCACTGACTGGCTGGTGTCTAGTTGCCCAGCCTGGGTTACTTGGGATAGCTCTGTTGAGTAAAAGCTGGGCATAAAACCAATCAACCTGCCAAACATAAACAGTGAATTGCTGCACTCACTGTAGGTTCCCTGACAAGACACAGCTTGGAAGTGGATGACATGATGGTATGGAGGAGGCTGGACATCCTATGCATTCAAGAGACAAGACAGAAGGACAGTGCAGCAATGCCACTTGGCTTGGCATCCAGAGTCCACTAATCAGGAGGAGGAGGATAGGCTAGAAATGGTGTGGGAATTCTGGTGAGAGAGAAGCTTCAGAAGGCAGTGAGGGATGTCATCAGAATTAGTGACAGATTAATGGCAATTAGACTCCAGTGTAATGATAGAGCAGTATTCATAATCTCAGTTTTGCTGCATGGCAGGGATGTGATAGTGTGGAAAAAAGTGTATTCAGACAACAGTTGCAGGACCTACTAGATAAAGCAAGAACACACGAAGTCATGTTGATAATGGGAAATTTAAATGCACATATCGGGACAGACAGAACAGGATATGAAGACTGCCTGGGTCCACATGGGTGGGACAACAGGAATAAAGAAGGAGAAGCCATTTAGACTTTTGTTTGGCAAATTGCTTGATAGTAGCCAACACATATTCAGAAAAAAGAGTCACGCGATCACATACAAGAGTGACAAACATGCAGCTCATGTAGAATTCCTCCTAGTAAGCTGCAGCAAGCAGTGTCATAGAAGGCTCTAAGGTCAACAGAGACAAGGATGAAGAACTGGAAGTTGACTGGAGAGAAAGTACAACAGTTCAAGGAATTACTCTGGGCTCTAGCAACTCCAGAAGAGGAGGAAATAGGTGGAGTTGAAGAAGAATGGCAGCGTCTCATGTATGAGGACTACAGAGCAGATATTTGACAGAGCAATGTATGGAAATAAGGTACATAAGTAAAGTTGTTGGTGGAATGTAGTAGTCCAGGAAATCATCAAAAGAAAGAAAGGCTGCAGAAAAAAAGTGCGAAATAGAAAAGAAGGACCAGGTTAGGAAGGAATACTGGTTGGCTAACAAAGAGGCTAAGAAAGCAGTTGTAATAGCAAAGAACAGGGCATTGGAGGCATTCTTCCAGCTTC
>NC_056739.1:1293208650-1293236150 GCF_019279795.1 Protopterus annectens
CAGTTGAACGGGTATTACCCGGGTGTACTAACCATGTCATGAAAGTTAAGTATGGGTGTGTACCTATGTGCGTGATGTATAGCATGTGGAAGGTGAAACATGCCAGGGTAGTCCACACAACCATACAGGTACCTGACATATGTAGTGTATGCAATGTGTTACCTTGACCATGTCATGGGCCATCAACCAAAGCAGTGATGGATGGAGTGTCAGGAATATGTGTGTGGGGGGGTGGGTAATGGTATAATCCTCAAAGGCGAGACTGTGTTGTATGCAGAATAGGTGAACTGGAGGTGTATGAGGGAGCAGCGGGTGAATCAGAATGAAACACAAAGAACATGTATACACATCTGCAATACAACCTGACAGGCCATACTGTAGAACACAATCCCACAAACATATGAATATTAAAATGTGCAATACAAATGTACAGAAATGTCACCAGCACATACCCACAGATTGGTCCTGATGGAACTGGTCCATTCAAATGCAACACACCTGGATGCATAATGGAATACCCATCATCCCCTTCACAGCACACAACCCGCCCCCATACCTGAACGTCCACCAAATCCAGCCATACTTGGCCTACTAGCTTGGCGCAGCCACATCTACACATAGTGACCACTACTCATATGTAGTAGGCAGTGTCACCCTAGGCAGTTTCAGGATTGCAAACTATGTATCCCTTGCATGTAAAACCCCCAACACATTTTCGTAAAGCCAAAAGAATGGTCGGTATTGGTCTTGTTAAATTTTTGGATATCCCTCATGGGATAAGTAACTTGTGTAAACATCAGAATGGGTATCAAGACACGATGTCCAGTCCTGTAGACATCTGGACACAAGTTTGAATGTGCAGTAGTGGTGCACGAGACTGTTCAGCCCTAGACGGTCATGCAGAACCTACTACCCAGGATCAAACACCTGCCCGTGATGCACGTGTCCCCACATGAATAATCGAGAGAATATATTGTACACATTCACATAGTAGCACTTGGAAATAGGGTGATGAAGGCACTGATGTAAACAGGATACCCCCTGATCCACTGTGTAAGAGACAGTCATTGTGTGGGTATGTGTGTCCTGACCAACAATGATACAATGCCAAATGTCCTGTGATTGTAGGAAATAACTATGTACCATATTGCATGTAACAGTTGCCTAAAGCAGTCATGTCAGGATAGAAAATACGTAATTTGTACAAGAAACAGACTAACAACTAAAGTGCTAAAGGTATACGCTCTCAGCTAGGAAAATAATGAATGTTCTAAACCCACACTGACCGTGGGTATGTGTTGGCCTAAACAATCTGGTGTCCCCAGAATATATCCCAACCTGTACATATGACAATGTGTCTACCCTACCAATGGTCAGAGCATTCGCACAATAACTGGCCAGCCTCTTAATCACTCACAAAGCCAGTGACCTTTGGAGGAAAGGTGTTGAATGAGAATGACTAATTACAACAATTAAGAGTAATAGATGCATTTAACTGCAGAAAATAAATAGTAATACGAATCTGTCAACACGTTCCAAGTTAATAGTACTAATATGGTAGAAGTGTCTGTGATTGTCCCTGATTTGTCATAGCCTTGTCCCTGTCACTGTAGAAACTAGTCCCCGAGTATCACAGAGGTCCGTACACATATGTACACCGACCAACTGTCACATTTGTTGACAGGACTATTGCATACCTGTAGTGAATTTATAACTGATGTCCAGAATAATATTCATTGTATATATAAATGAATGAAATAGTCAAATGTGAAGGGAAACACGCCCCCACCCTGTATTATGTAGTGGAACCACTCCCCACCCTATATTATGTAGTGCCAACCTAATAATGTGGTCAGAGGTGCCCAAACACCTGCATTTGTAAACACAGGTAGAATGTTAAAATCTGGACTAACTCTGTCCAAGTGCTACATCTGATATTTGAACAGCTACAGGGCAATTCTAGTCACCAGTCAGACAAGCCTAAACACAGACCAGCACATGAACACCCTGAAAATCAAACACATGTATGTACGAGGACTATAAGCGTAGGAGTTCTGAATATCCTTGGAGTGAGTAGACATGCAGCACGGGTCGAGAGCAGTAGGAAATAGGGAATGTCGGAAGTCTAGTACTGCGGTTTTCCCAGCAGGAGAATGGATGCCTGCTGTGTAATTGAAGCGGTGAGGTGTATGTCAGAGTAGCTATGAACCATGGGTATACATATAAATGAGGCAGAACAACAATAGTCTAGTGGTTAGAGCATCCGCCTAACGTAAAGGCATTCCCGGTTCAAGTACGACTATAGCACATATTAATTTATTGTGTAATGAATGCCTCTGTGCTGTAAAGCCAACATTTATACATGTAAAGGTGACCGCGTGTCTCGCATGGGGCCGTTAACCGGATTCCATCAATCAAAGTGGTACTTTCATAAGGAATAAGGCACATGTAATCACAAAGAAGTGGCAGTAAACATATGTAACTCACAATAAGTAGATGCAAGTGCGTCTGCACGGGTGTAAGCAGCTTGTAGCATAGCAAATGTATGTTGTCTTGTACAGCTGTAACTTTTATATATATAGATATATATAGATAGATAGATAGATAGATAGACAGACAGACAGATAGATAGATAGATAGATAGATAGATAGATAGATAGATAGATAGATAGATGTGTGTATAGATAAATATCCACAGACATAAAAGAAATATGCAATTATATATATATATATATATATATATCTATATATATATATATACATATATATATATATATATATATATATATATATATATATATATATATATATATATATATATATATATATATATATATATATATATATATATATATATATATATATATATATATATATATATATATATAGAATGAAAGATGAAAGCAAACATAAGGGTTGTGAAGGGAATCTAGAGCAAGTAAGGTATTATAAAGTGCTCGCAGCGTATGTCAGATAAATCTGCACAAGAGTGAGTAGAGCACCACTATTCACACCAGAGGCAGGGTTATACCAGTGGCCATAACATCGTTGAAGTGCTACGTCAACATTATACACAGACGGAATGTAGTACATGTTGCGACTACCTACACTTGTAACCTGCAGATCGTTCGTAATCCATAACACCAGGAAAGGCACGTATGTGCAAATATGAATGGATGGGGACCCTGTGAATACACGAGGCGGTACAAAATGTGTGTAGGGCCCCAACGCTCTGGAGAGGGCAATGTGTAAAGGTGTGTAATGGGTGCGATATCAGGTGGATAATGGCTGTTATGCATGGAAACTTAACACAGGTGTGCTGGAGAAGCTATGGATATGCGATTATGGACACAGGAGTGCTAGGGTATGTTGTGCCGGTTGCAATGGAGCGGCCCGTGGAGGTCAGCTAATACATAGGTGCGATTCCCAGATAGAGCGTCGTCTGCGTGGAGACATGCATGAATGGGTGTATCGTCGTCGGACGTTGTGCATCAGGGCTGGCAGCCCGGCACATAAAACCTATCTGCCAACCATGAGCGGAACAGAGTTCTGCTGTGACAACCCCAAACCGGGAAAAGCAGAAAGGCACAACTACATGCAGACATCAATATGTTGACGTACAATCTCAGTAACACAAACACTCATTCTATTAACATTACTAATATGAATGTGCACAGAAACAAACACAGTAGCAGGAATAATAGGCTGCGCATATGAGTAATAGGTTGAATGATACTGTATCACATCACACTTATCAGCGGCACCCCAGACATGAAAAACGTGCGACATCTGTCTGCTGTATAATGTGCAGTATACTGATCACAAGTTCACCGGAGTGAAGTGTCGGTGTCATAATGACTAAGGCAATAGTATGCTGTTGAAGCAGAGATAAAACCCAATACGCATGTTTAAATGTCTATGTCCGGGAAATGTATAGGTTAACGGACACACAGATGTATATATAGATAAAAACGTATATATATATATATATATATATATATATATACATATATATACATATATATAAAACTATATATGTATATATATATATATATATATATATATATATATATATATATATATATATATATATATATATATATATATATATATATATATATCTACAGATAAATATATATATATATATATATATATATATATATATATATATACACACACACACAAATATATAATACATATATATATAGATAGATATATATACACATACAACAGGTATTGATATATACACATACACACAAAACAAATATATATGTCATTGTAGATATACACATGTACATAACTAGGTTACTTTACAGCAATTAGGGGTAACATATTTACAGACTGGGCATATGTGTCTGGGAGGTCCAGTAAATAAACGTTGTACCTCCCACACTGCCCAGCTAGGCCGGTCAGACATACAGACAGGCAATAAAGATAAATACACTGCTGCTGTCCAAAACACCGGCAGGAAAGTACCAGTGGGAGAGATCTGCAAGGTCTACACTTTAAACATGGATAACGGTGTCCCTTGCGGGACACCAATAATTCACTGTACGTGTGAACTCGTGGTTATCGATGCAAGCAGGATGTACGTGTACATGGAACAGTAGGTTGTGCAAGTGTGATAATACATGGGTTGACAAAACGTAAGACATGTGTCCCGAGACAGGGAGAGTGGGCAATGTGTAGGGGTGTGCTCATACCCCAGCTGCACTCACAGTAAGTATTTGTCATGAGTGCTGTAGAGGGGTGCCAGGTAGGTAAACCATGGGTATGCAATAATGGGCTTAAGTATGCAGGTGCTGGTTGGCAGAGATGTAGTAGGCCCACCCAGTGGAAGTCATTAATATTCCTATGTGGGCATAGCAGATGCCTATACCTCCCAAACCTAAAGAGCACATCTAGCGGATAGTCTGTAAACCATCGGGGGAATACAAAGGGACCAAATCAGTGCTGTGTATCCGATTAGCATGGATGTCCATAGTTATGAATCAGAATGTAACAAAGTCCAACTAAACACTTCCAGAACTAGTGATATTAGGTGGACAGGTGGTGGAATACAGGTAATGACAGATGACAACATGTATGAGTCATAAACAGCATGTTCCTCGACAAACATGAATGAATACATATGCTCTGTGACTGTCAATTTGTCTGGTTAATAGAACCAATCATCTAAATGTGTCCCACAGGGTGTTATGCAGTGTTCCTGATACAGTGTACATTCTCCCCATTGGTATGTGAGGTCTGCTAGTGACGGAAAGTGCATAATTTGCTGACCACCTTAGGTAGATGATAGCATAATAGATGAGGTTTACCACCAGATGCTTTGAGGGACACACCCTGGGCAGTTGTGTCCTGCAAAATGAATGTTATGGCACATGGCCTGTGAGTTTGGGAAAGGAGGCCATATATTGTGTGTAGTGGTGTCAGAAATTAATTTATTGTATCAGAAACAGCTACATGTAATAGGAAACAGTATTAGCAATTATAATGCTACAAGAATAACCTTAACATATGCAAACCATTGAAGTAGTCACTTTACTACTGGCTGTGGGTATGTGTTGCCTTGACACATGTGATAGCTCTACATATAGGATCTATAGGGCTGCCACCATTCTGAATGGCCAAAGTAGGACCTGCTCTGTAGAAATGTCAGACGTACCAGGGCAGAACATACCTACAGCCATGCATAGTACAGAAATATACATATCAGCACAAATCAAAGCGTAGTCTAGCAGCAGTAAAGTTGCTTATGCTACTACATATAACATATCGACGTGTCAGGTATACAAGACCTGTAACAAGCAACCACTACAGACATGTAGAATATAAGAATGTCCCCTAATCAGGACAGTTGCAATGGCTAGAGTATTGTCACATGACATATGCCTAATGAGGGACTGTCCCATGCAAAGTGCAAAAGGTGTTACTCCTACAGTCTCCCGTCGTGCAATCTGAAAGGTGGAAAACGTACAGTAGGTATGCGGTAGCATGACTCGGCAGACAGCTGCGTTAACAAAATAACATTCACATGTCAGCATTGCAGAGTATCGGTTCCCATGTATCAGGCAGATGGGAGCAGATCGTATGAGGAACACGCATATAATATGATTACGTCACTGGACAGGCCACCGAGTCCGTACAGTCGAACGCCTGCCATCGCCAAATGGTTAGACATACCCGATACTGTAGCCATGTAGTCCGATGTAATACGCATCGCAAGGGATCGCACACACACAGCGTGAGTGACAAATGTAAGCACAAATGTCGGTGAGCGAGCGGCTGTAAGCGTGTTTGTCTACCAGTATGCCAGTAGTGCACTGTCAAAGAAATGTGGAGTCTAAACGGGTATAAGGTGCTGTAACCAGAGGTCAGCAGTGCTTAACACTGTGCAAACCCACGCACAACTGCTCCCACTTGCTGGAATGTGCCTTACCCAGTCCATATCCAAAGGCGTCAGTCTGTCCGCAAACAAAGAACCGTCCTATTCATGTGTTGGTAGCAGTACCCTGCGCACATAGCTCATGTGAATTAACAATAGACCATGGCATATGTAGAGACAATAGACCACACACACACACCATACAGCGCAGTCATCCAACAGTATAGCAATGTACTGGCAGATATATCCAAACCACTGGTGTATGCATGCCTGGCCGTCCTGTGTTTCATTGTGTGAGCATGCCCAGTATGACTGTTACGCATGTTGTCGACTGACATTACCATCATACCATCATGTGTGTGAGCATGCCAAGTATGGTCAACTGTATCGCATGTGTCACATGTCCAGATAGACAGTACTGTGTTGCCGACCCCTCTGTTCTACACAGACAGGTGTCATGCTTTGTCTGCAGTGCACCTCCTATACATGGCCGAGCACAGGTAGTGTCCTGTTTGGCATCCATTGTACTGTGTGCGGGTCAGAGAGGGGAAATCCGTGGGTACATACTGTGTCAGTGCATATGCCTTGTGTTGCCTCTTTGCCAAGGGCAGGTCATACTGTGCATGGCCTTTCGCCGACTGGGCCCTGCTCAGGTAGTTCCTTCGCCAAGTCACACTGTGCCTGTACAGGCCTTGGCAGTGGTGTTGGGCTATGTGGCCCTGCTCCATGCTGTTCTTGCTGCAACTGTTACTGCAGGATCAGATTGTGTAGCATAGCAAATACCATAACAAATTGTGTGCATGTAGCTAGTGAATACTGCAGAGCTCCACCAGATGTGTCCGGATACCAGAACTGTGACCTGAGCATCCCAAACACATGCTCAATTATATGTCTTGCCTGTGTATCTGCCTCATTATGGTGTGAGTGTTCAGGTGTGTGTGCATTGCTGATGGGTGTCATCAGCCACGACACAAGTGGTTACCCAGCATCCCCCACTAGGAGACTGTAGGGGATGTCCATATTGGCAAAGGTGTAATACAGCTGTGTCAGAAGCCATATATCGGAATCATCATAGCTTCCAGGGCAGACACCACACACATTCAATCTAATGCCCTGGCCATCGCATATGGCCTAGCTGTTGGAGGGTATGCTCCTGCAGTGAATGTAGGCCCTACCCCGCTCACCGGGTGGTGCTTTGATGTGTACGTGTGTGCAGGCTATAGCACCCAGTACCCCAGGGTAGTCAGCCATGTGGTTGAAGAGATGCATATTGCTGGTCTACTAATCACGTGTGTTGAGGACATGTACGTGCTCACTAGCATGTGTTGACATGGTGTCTGTGAACTGGTGCAATACTCTGGATGCAGATGCCTGTGAGATCCCCATGATATCCCCAGTTGTACTGTGTGAGGTACCTGTGGCTAGTATACCTAGGCCAACACATACCGTGGTATTCACTGTGATGGGTTTCCCTTTGCCTGTTTGATGTGTCAGGTGTGGCAGGCACAGGTCAACAAGCCACTGTAGGAGGTCTCTGTCCACCCCATAGTGCTCCACCATCCCCAGCTCAAGTAGCCCCTGGTAAGTCACCCTGGGTCTATAAAGTCTTATGTCACCCCAGTAAGGGTTGTTCGGCAGCATACACATCCTCACTGCCCTCAGCCTCCTGCACATGTTGGTCTATGTTGCCTGCTGCAGCCCTTCTCATTTGGTTGGACTGTGTTGTGAAATGTTCTCGCAGGTATACACTGGTGGTGTAGAGTGTGGAAGAAACCTGTGTGTATGCTGCTTGCTCACATTACCGTACTGTTCAGGTGCGGGCTGGCCATGTCATCTGCTGATTGTGCTGATCATCACCTGTTTGTGCAGCCTGTACACCGACTACCCCACTACTGCTTTTGTCCCTCCCAATGTCACCAGGCAGGTATAGACACACCCCTAGCTTAGGCATGCTAAGGCAGGAGCACTCCCGAGGCACAATTCTGCAATGTACGTGCAGTATGCCTGACCCCCCTCCCATGCTGTCAGCTATATTCGAGCCCTGCACCCGGCTAACTACACACATACACTCCAGGGATCTGCATCACACCCTGGAGATAAATGGGATACACTATTGTCAACCTCATCTGCATAGTATAGTCTTCTAATGAATAGTTATATGACCCATACCGAACCTCCAAATTAATAACCACTGCATAGTGTCGCTCAGATCCGTACACAACTGGTAACAGGTCCCTTACTATCACCATATTCAATGTCCCATGGTCTTCCCAGCAACAAAATAACCGGTGTCTACATGACTACAACCCGGGACCCTGCACACAACAGATGATGTGCATTACCACTACGCCATGGCAGATATACATACATCCGAGGTTATCACGTACAGATCATCCGGCACAAACATTCAATAGTGCTGATGTCCCCAGGCATATATGTTTATATCTATGTCTATCTCTCCATATCTACATATATCATATATATTATATGTATACATATATACATATATATATATATATATATATATATATATATATATATATATATATACATACATACACACATATACATATACACACATATGTAGATATTGCATTTATATCACAACAGCGGACCACATGACAGCAAAGCATTAGACAGAAATGAAAAGGAAACTACATGTGCCACCTGCAACATGTAGTGTTGTTACTATCAAGGCATGTGTGTTTTGTTGTGTCACACGGGTCAGACTGTATTAAGGGTAAGAGTAGGGCTGCTGACATTTACTCATCAGACCTATTGACGAATGTATGTGTTGACAACCTAGTGTCTTGGCAGAATATGCGGGCTGTGGACACTATATAGGTCAGCAACAAAACACACTGAACACATCCCGCAGCTAGCCACCCACAGATACGAACACATAGGGTATAACTGCCAAACACACCCACCTGCCATGCCTTGGAATCGAGCACCTAACTGTCTATTCTACCACACTACAGCATTACGCAGTAACAGAATGCGCTACCGAGTTTCAGCATCACAGCACTCCCAGAGGCATACTTCTGGGTGGGTGACATCATCAGCAAAGGCAAAGACGCTGATAGGGAGTGTATGGAGAGTGAGCTGTCTAAAAATATTATTCTGTTCCCAGGCAGCTGGAAACACACACACACGCAGCAGGGCTGGGATTAGAACATAGAACGTACTACTTGACTACCTTATCACAATACAACATTACGCAGTTACAGAACGTGCTACAGAGTTTACTGGAACACAGCACTCCCAGAGGCATACTTCTAGGTAGGTGATATCATCAGCAAAGGCAAAGACGCCGACAGGGAATGTATGGAGAGAGAGCAGTCTAAAAGCATTTACTCTGTCCCCAGACAGCTGGAAACACACACACACACACACACCCACACGCACTTGGCAGGGCTGGGATTTGAACATACACCTAACTACCTTATCACACTACAGCATTACGCAGTTACAGAACGCGCTACCAAGATTACTGGAACACAGCACTCCCAGAGGCATACTTCTAGGTGGATGACATCATCAGCAAAGGCAAAGACGCCGATAGGGAATGTATGGAGAGTGAGCAGTCTAAAAGCATTACTCTGTCCGCAGGCAGCTGGAAACACACACAGACACACTTGGCAGGGCTGGGAGTTGAACATACACCTAACTACCTTATCACACTACAGTGATTATGCAGTTACAGAATGCGCAACCGAGATTACTGGAACACAGTACTCCCAGAGGCGTACTTCTAGGTGGATGGCATCATCAGCAAAGGCAAAGACGCCGTTAGGGAATGTATGGAGAGTGAGCAGTCTAAAAGCATTAGCTCTGTCCCCAGGCAGCTGGAAACACACAGACACACACACACACACACTTGGCAGGGCTGGGAGTCACACATACACCTAACTACCTTATCACACTACAGCATTTCGCAGTTACAGAACGCACTACCGAGATTACTGGAACACAGTACTCCCAGAGGCATACTTCTAGGTGGATGACATCATCAGCAAAGGCAAAGACGCCGTTAGGGAATGTATGGAGAGTGAGCAGTCTAAAAGCATTACTCTGTCCCCAGGCAGCTGGAAACACACAGACACACACACACACTTGGCAGGGCTGAGAGTCGAACATACACCTAACTACCTTTTCACACTACAGCATTTTGCAGTTTCAGAACGCGCTACTGAGATTACTGGAACACAGCACTCCCAGAGGCATACTTCTAGGTGGATGACATCATCAGCAAAGGCAAAGACGCCGTTAGGGAATGTGTGGAGAGTGAGCAGTCTAAAAGCATTACTCTGTCCCCAGGCAGCTGGAAAAACACAGACACACACTTGGCAGGGCTGGGAGTCAAACATACACCTAACTACCTTATCACACTACAGCATTTCGCAGTTACAGAACGCACTACCGAGATTACTGGAACACAGCACTCCCAGAGGCATACTTCTAGGTGGATGACATCATCAGCAAAGACAAAGACGCTGATAGGGAATGTATGGAGAGTGAGCAGTCTAAAAGCATATTACTGTCCCAAGGTTGACGGAAACAAACACACGGCAGTGGTGTGAGTGGGACAACTGCCTATCTACGGAGCACTATTACAACACTGCACAGATACGAGACGCGCCACAGACAGTACACCCTTCAAGACAGTCAACCAGTGTGTTCAATGTCGGAATCCATCCTGGCGTGGGGTATGGACATCTGTTGCCTGGATGACCTCTATCGCTATACAGGATTTCAATGGTCATGCCTATACACAGAGGCACATAACCGACACAAGGTGTCACTGGGCATGCTCACACACTTAGTAGCACACGTCCGTTTGGAATGTACTGTGTGTCCATCTACACAATGGCATACTGGGCATGCTCACACACTTAGTAGTAGCGAAGTGCTGTCTTGTATGCACACAGATTCTAAACACGGAAGGGCACAGTGTGTCAATAGTGAACATTGTTAGCACAAACGCTGCACTACATATATCTGACACCGGTCGTCAGTGCTAGATGTGTAGCATTTATAATCACAGCTGAAAATCCAGATCCAACAATGGGGAATACGGACATCTCTGCAGTGAGGAACACCTGGCATATGGCACAGTTGTGCACAATAGCACTACCACCGTATACCTTAGATACAGACATGTGGGCCATAAGACTGTGAAGGACCGCTCCAGGTGTTAGTGTCCCCACGTACATGAAGGCCACTCACATGCACTGACCAGTACACACTCAAGAGCCATCACAGATGCCTCAGGTGCAGATCACAGTGGTAAATGCCACATTCTACTATGTAGCCCTCAGACATCACCATGTCCTTGGACCAGCAACACACATCCATACATTACTACAACACCATGTTACTCATGACCAGTGGACTGTACATAGGTCTACAGCAACTGTGCAGACTACACATGTACTGACAGGGTTCCATCATGTGTTATGCAATACAATGATACCACTGTTCATAACCAGGTCGGCTCTACACATAACAGGGGCCCTGGGTCTTATACAGCTGTAACAGATGACTGTTGCTGTACACCAAAAAACACTCATGTTTGGATATGACATACATGTAATTGCCATGGATATGTACATGGCCCACACACACACACACACACACACACACACACACACACACACACACACACACACACACACACACACACACACACACACACACACAACACATATGTACATAGCATAGCTTTTGCTGTCCGCCATGCAGACAAGTGGCTACAGAAATCACACGCATGCACATGGAAGGTAGGTCCATGGCTGTTGAATGCTAACAGTACATAAGGTAGCAATGTTGACTGAGGTAACATTCCCTCTGTACTAGTTACCCATGACAATCATCATATCATACAACAGTCCATGTGTCATGTATGTCATCACACATGTCCACCAATTGCAATGCATACAAACATGGCTACATGACAGGAATGTAGGACCAACACACATGTACATGTAGTGGTGTGCATTCAGCTACCATGCATGTGCAGTAGCTGATGTATGCAGTTCATCTGTGTCTAACTACAACATGCAGTTGCAATGCAGCCCCATCATTGACACCTGTATATGGTGAAATACTGACAGTACGGTAGGATGTACATCAAGTATGGATGGATGTGTGTACATAAAGTGGTGGTCCACCTTTGCAGATGGATGTTTGCTGAAGACAGCTCACAGGTGTGTCACAAACCATCCTACCATGACATGTGCAAACAGTACGCTATGTTACTGTTACTTGAAGGTGAAGACATACAACCTACACAGCGGTCAGGGTGTTACTGACTGTAAATCACTTGACACCTGTAACACTTACATCCTCCCGTGTGCATATAGCAGCACAATTGCTGAAGGTAGCGTTGGTACACATAATGCGGCCAATACTGCTGCATGTCTGTCAGACGTATCATCATATAGCAGGTGTATGATTCACAGTACTGCCATGTGTGTTTGCTTGTGTGACCATATATGCCACGTATGGTGGGGAATACATCCCATTTGTTACACACCCCTGTACACTGTTGTAGAGATCTGTACATACTGCAGTGTAGAAAGCAAGACATAGGCAGGGGTGGTGTGTGTATCACACACATGTCAGCTATTTGTATGTGAATGACATTTGTGGACTCCACAGTGTGTGTGTGTGCGTGTATGTATGTATGGCTGTCTGGTGCATAGAGTGAGGGTGTATACAACCATACAGAACAGACAGGATCCCTAACCCCTCATGGTGATGCAGTCTACTACCCTGTTGATGCCGTCGGTCTCAGCCTTACTGGCTACCTGTACATGTTCATTCTCTGCGTCGCATCATGTGGGTGGACAGTACTGTGAAGGGGATTACCCCATAGGCAGGGGTTCTCACCTCAACACTATCGAGTGTGCGTTATAGTGTCATTAACCCCGTGAGTGTGGGCATGTTACTGTGTGTTTCTGTGTATGTCTGTGTGTGTTCTCATCCTGTAATGTGACAGTGTATTACTACTACACAGTGAGGCCTCATGCTATCAACTGGCCTCTAACCTTGACATCAGCCAGACTGCTGTGTAAACCCCCCGCACCATGTCACTGTACCTGTGATGTGACCCCGGTATGGATGTCACGTCTCTAGCCACTGTAGCCTATTAAACAGCTCACATGCTTCTGGATCAGTAGATGTGTGGACATCTGTGGAACGGTAGCCTTTCTAACAGTGACGTTGAGGCTACGTATAGCATGCTGGCATTGCCATACATGCCTGTGAGTACTCCACATTTACACATGGGGAACTGCAAACACTGCTACTTATTGGCACATGCAATTAGACCTTAAGGAGGGAAGCAGGGCATAATTACCAACATGCTGTGTTGCTGTTGTTACCAAGACACATACTGTGAACATATAACAATGCATTCTAAACCTGTACTACATGGCATGTCTGGTGCGTGTCAACAGTACACAACAAATGTAATATACACTTATCTCACTATTCTGTTCACCCTGTGCATCAGACCATATGAGCATGTCCCTGCACCAATGGTGTGGATGACAGGGATGCAGCACAGGCATCATCATATGCACAGGGTGATAATGTTTGCCAGGGGCATAGGCTACACCAGTGGATGACATCATATGTGTGGGTTAGGGCTGGTGATCTGATTGGACATGTGTGGTTGTTATGCATGTGGGTGTTGCGGTGCCCTACAGATGTTTCTGCTGTGTGCTTGTATGTGTGCACACAGTTCTGCCATGTGTCTGGCCTACACAGGGGTATTATTGACAGCTCCAGATTGTACATACCAGGATGTACAGCTCACTGTGTCTGGCCATGGCCATGTGACCTGTGCCTGCCAGGGGTTGCACGGGCACTACCAAGCAGAGGTACAGATTGGCTACTGTCTGATGACACATGTCCACTGGAACCGTGTCCCTGCTGGGAACGTCCAGGGTCACGTCCACATGGCCTGCTGTGTCCTGGTGTGGACAGCGCAGCACCAGCTACACTGCTACTGCTACTGGTACTGTGGGAGCGAGCATGTGAGGTAGCTCGTTCACGTTGACCTGCACCAGGTGGTGTAGCTGGCCTATGTCCACATTGCCTATGCCTCACTCCTACCAGATGTTCCAGCACAGACAGCTCACACTCGCAGATTGCCATGCCATGGTCAAGGATTCCAACCATGTCACCCAATCGCCTGTCCAGAACGTCAACAATCTGCTGTTGAGCATTTGCCAATGCCTGGATGTTGTCGTTTAAAGAACGGATAGCAGCCCTCTGAAGCGTCTGCCCTTCTCTGTTCTGCTGTTCAGCACATGCCTGTGCAGCCATTACAGTCTGAACATGCGTCTGGTGACACCAGCTGCTGCACTCTGTCCTGCAGGTGCATGTCTGCCAGAGGTCCTCCTATGAGCAGCACTGGCCACATGCCTGTGTGGCACATCTGCAGTCATTACACTGACACCATGGTGTGAAGACACACCTTCTGTAGCCACCACACGTTCCTGTTCCAAGCTAACACATGCTGACTGTCCTTCCTCTATGGCCACTGGTGATGGGGTATGTGTTGGCATGAGAACTGTGTGCAGGGAAGAGGGGGACATAGCTGGGATGGCAACCACTGGCACAGATTCAGCCCCGGAAAACCCTGCCTGTACCTCATGCATATGTTCATCACTGCTAGAGTCTGTGGGGACACTAACATCAGATGGACCGCAGGAGGGTAACGCACCTACATCACCTGTGAATGCAAAGAAAGACTCTACATTACAATAGACACGCAGACAGAGACACAGACACACAGACAGACAGAGACACAGACACAGAGACAGACAGAGACACAGACACACAGACACACAGACAGACAAAGACACAGACACACAGACAGACAGACACACAGACACAGAGACAGACACACAGACACACAGACACAGACACAGACACACAGAGACAGACACAGACACACAGACACAGACACAGACACACAGACACAGAGACAGACCATGCATGTGATTTGACAGATGACATGCAGCATGCATGTGATACAGCAGACGGCATGCAGCTCAGACATTAATAGTGGTAGTTAGCATACATCCCTGGGTTGCACACAACAGTAAGCAGGTGTTATATCAGAAGCCATGCAGTTCACACAATCATGGTAGTAAGCATGCATCCCTGTGATACACCATGTGGACCAGCACAGGTTAACAGTACACATGGCTGATGTGACCTTGACATTAACATGTAGTATGACATGTAATCTGCTGACATGTGCATTGACATGCATACATGTCTGACACAATGGTGTCCTGACACATGTACAGTGGTGTAATGGGTATCACATTGCAGTGTTGTCTGTATGCCCTACAGATAGAATGCACTTTTAGCAAATGTGCATGAGCATTGAAGGGTAGTATGAGGCATCTACATTGCTATACAGTGTGAAGTACAGACACTGTGCCATTGCATAGCATCATGAGGCGTCTATATTGCTATACAATGTGGAATACACACACAGTGTATAGCCATGATTGCATGCATACACATTACATAACTACTGTGGATTGTGACCCTCGTCGCTGAGGTGTATACACACTAAACCATGCTGTGTCATGTGACAGGTCACTGGAAGACCTACAGATGACACCCCCTGCACAACTACTAAAATGTCTTAGCTGCCTGGCAACCGTGTCCACATATGGCAGACTTGTCAATACACCATGTCCCACATGACATTTATGTACCACACACATGAGGTGCATGGCTGACAGTGATGTCCAACAGCAGCAAGGGAAATGTACTATATCTGTGGCCTGATGTGGTGTCTATGTCTGTGGAAGCTGTACAGGTGACTTCTCTCATACTATGACACAGTCATGATGTTCAACACATCTTATATGGTCGAATTAAGTGACACCTCCACAAGGTGTGCACAGGCTTTTAGGATGTCCAGTGTTCCACATCAACTATATAACTATTCAAAAAAGGCTATAGTTGGAGCATGTATGGACAATGTGCAGCAGGGTGTATACACATCACATCTACTGTGTGTTGCTACATGTCTCTGGCCATCCTCCATGGCCATGTGTGAACATGTGTTGGCCAAATGTTTGTGATGGCCGTCTATCTCACATGTCTGTGTTGTCCCATATGACATACACCCATAGATGTCAGATACATCACTGTTCACAGGGTTATGCAGACAAAGGGTTATATGTTTGGTATGTGGGGTATGTATTATGGGATAATGAGACAATATTGCAGCCAGAACACTACATGTCTGGGACATGTCAGATGGCACATCACAATGTGTGCACCTATTGCAGGGGCATATTCCACAGTGGTGAATCCTGTGGGCTGCCAATATCCCAGCTCACTGTGTGGTACTGTTTGCGTACCACACATGTGTTGTTCCAATGTATAGTACATATTCCTACATTGAACAACACCTCCACCGTTGTATGCATGGCTGTCCACATATCTAGCAATGACAGATACTGTGGTTTCATGTCGGTGTTTCATTTAGTTTGTATATACTGCACATGGGTAGCCAGTGTGATTGATGACAGATGTGACCTGTATATCATGACTGGACCATACATTATGTGTACATGTGTTAACTGGCCACATGGCGAACAGATCTATGCATTAACATGCCTGATACTGATAACTGTCTCACCTGCAATGGACTGATGTCTGTGCGGCACACCAGAGGTACCTGTATAGGGGTGATAAAGCAGTTTGAACATTATCCATGACTGTATGACAGCTACAGAGTGCATTGTGCATGTTAACAAATTTGCCTGTACAATAGCATATAGTATGCACGTGTGCATACACAGGGTAGCATACTATAGTATGCGGCATGTGTGTAAACATACCTTGCATATTATGTTACATTACATATTGTACAGTGACACATGCAACTAAATGGGATATAATAGTTATATGTGCAGTAGTGACTTACCAGGCAACTCCAGGCTCGGTGGTTGGGAGACACCCACCTCCACGATGGCAGCTAGTGTTTGTGGATGCTGTTCTGAGGGTGTCCCCAGGCTGGCCAGTAGCTCCTCGGTAGGTGTGAGTGTGGGCTGGGTTGGTGGCCCACCACCTGTTCTACCTTGTTCCCTGTCGATTGCATTGGCACGCTTTTTCGCATGTCGTATCAGGTCCGTGCAGTGTCTGTGCACATGCTGGTAGGTGCGGTTATGGCCACCCACATCATTAACCCTCCTGCGAAGTTCCTGCCACAGGTCGTCACGATGCTGGGCATGCTGTGGCACATGGCTGAACAACACCTCATAGTTATCATGGAGGTACAGTATGAGGGCATCATCCTCCAGGCGGCTATATGCTGGCAGGCGTGAACGAGGCATTATCTGGAAGACATAATGATGGAGACAGGTCACAGTATCACAGAGATGTACAGAGATACAGCTGCACATACATTTGTATTAAATCTAGTACATATGAACAGTTATCTTTGCAAATCGTCATGACACTGACATGACTGACATGTTTGTGTCACACACATGTAACACCCGTTGTGCATTGGATATCATCACCATATATGTGTGTCACCTCATTACATTGCTCATACTCCATGTGAATGCTGTCTTGATGTGGGCATGTCTGTTTGCCTGTACTGGTGTTCTTACCTATCAGCACATGCCTGGATGTGTCCACAGTAATGCTGTTGACCTTGATGCTGTGTATATGTCACATATCAACACACTGCCTTAACGGACATGAGCAGTGACAATGCAGACATGCGCACAGAAACCTTTACATGCATGTGTTTTGCCATATACATCTACACGGCACTGTACAGCAGTTCAACATCCTGCCACGTATCACCTGTGTTGCACATGTGATACACATGGGACAATGGCTAGCCGGACATTATTCGCAGGGATGGTTATCAACTATAGCATGTACGGGCAAGGTTTTCTAGCTGTATCCGACAGCCATTTTGCCACCGCCAGGTGCATCAATGCCACATTACTGATCCAGACAGTTAATGATACATCTACCATGCGGTCATCGCACCATGTATGACAGAGATGACATGTGCAGCTTTGATGGACAGGGTTGCATGGTATGGCAGGAGTATGTAACATGTATGGCACAGGGATCTGTCCAGCATGTGGCGATCCTTGTAGTAGGAAGGTGGCTGTCCATGATGTATGTCTTTCAGATCAGGATATGTACATGTAGCATGTCCAACATCACAGTGTTGCACATGTCTTTATGCAAGGTAGCCAGCATGCTGCATAGTGGAGGTGAGGATTGTGAAGACTAGTGTCGCCCATCCACGCATGGCCAATACCCCTTAAAGGTGATATGTGATCCAATATTGGTCACCTGAGTGCTGAGTATGCCTGTCCAATGATCTCCATGCTCATGGATGGCACCCTGTCATGACATGGGTGCCTCGTATGACTACCTAATAGGCCTGGAGACGTCACCATCTCAGGGAGGTGAACTGCACAGCACCATCCCTTACACACAGTGTCCATAATGTTGATCGCTGCCTAGGTGGTAGTTAATAGGTACAGGGTTATTTACCTAGTGGTGACAATGCTATTAGCAGCTGTCAGATTGTGCACATATGTCATGCACCTCACCCACTAAGCCCATTCTGTATGTTGTCCACAACACTGAGACAGCTATTGCTCCTAGGTCATGGTCATTCACATCCTTACATACGCTGATGCCTCCCATTTGTCTGTGTGGTATGGGCTACAATGAGGGGGGAGTACAAAACATTAACCCTGTTTTACTGTAGCTGCCACTGGTGTGATATGCACATGTCACTCAGATACCTTTTGTAGTGTTGCTCCTGTCAACAGGCTACTGGTAGAACACTCCTGTGACATACGAAGGTACATCTAGTACACTCAGTGTAGCTGGAACACAGTATGGGTGATGATGTCCTATGACCTGTCACAGGTATGCTATGCAGTGTGAAATCATCCATACTGTCATCTACATCTGTACTGCTAACATCTGCGTTGATAAAGGTTCATAGACTTGCAGACCATACTCAGCAGGGTAATAGTGCAGTGCCTCCAATTATGACTGGCATCTCCACTTGTGGGTTGCAGTGGGTTTATATTATCCAACACCCTATCTGTATTGCATATTCATGCTCAGCACTTCTTCAGAACATGTAAGCACTTCATGAGCTACTAATTACTATAGCACCCATTCCAACTCATTTCCTACAAGTACACTGTTTGTTCTTACATTTCCAGATTGCTTACAGTACAACAGTTGTTGTACACACGTACCTCACATATCTTGTGAGACATGGTTGAATATACAGGCATGTCCAAGTGTCACTTACCAGTGTTATTGCCTGTCTATATGATGAATATGGCAAACATGAGGCAATAGAGCAATTGTCTCATGTACACAGTCAATGCTCACCTCCCAACATACGACACTACAGCCTGTGGGAGATGCACATATGTCGCCATGCTGGGGGTAATGCTCTCTCCAACCCAGACTGAACCTGACATTCATGTGGGGACATTAAACATTTGCAACACACCCCACTCATCACATAGTCTCACTAGATCTCCACCACCACAGGCCACACATAGTATGACTACGACATTTGCAGAACCTCTCCATACTCTCTGTGTAGGCAACAGAGGCAGTCCCCATCACCAAAAACAACACCAATTACTTATAGCCCACAGACTCATGTGTGCCCATCAACTACAGCCAATAGGGTGTTATAACATACCCAACACACCAGTCATAGGTGACTCTGTAGCCGGTCACACTGATGTCCCACTCAGCAGGCTATACAAGGCGATAGTCGCTTACATCTGGCTGTCGGGTAACAGGATCCGCAACATAACCTATGCACCCATGCCACACCTCACCAGGTACAATTTGACTGTCATTCTCCATGTTAGTGTCACTGCTCTGAGATGTAACTTCCTGGACTACATGTACAGGGACATGCAATAGCTCTCTGGTCTTGTAGCCCAGAAGGTATCGCCCAAGCCCTGAGAAGCATTCTGCATTCATCCAGACTGATACTACTGTACAACGACTGAATGTTTCACTTCAACAGTTGCCTATGTTTCTGCTGTCATTCCACAGGCATCCAGTATCTGTCTGCTTTGAATGACATGATCAACAAAACACGATGCTTTGGCACAGATGACCTGCACCTGTCGGCCCTGGGATTACAGATAACATGTAAGGCTCTTGCTGCTCCTATACTGCCTGTCTTGGACAGTTTCCAATAACATATTCACCACCAGAACAGGAACAGGCAAGTAAAACCTGGGGTAATGTTACTCAATGCTTGACATCTTCATCTCTAATGCACTCAGGCGAGGCACTCCTTATAATGGACCACTTTGATATCTCTGCAGTGACTGGGACCTGCCTCTAGGCTCCGGAGAGCACACCTGCACTGACAGGTTATACTCAGACCATGCCTTTCAGTCATGTAACCAGGACTGGAACACCCATGGCGGAGGTGTGTCCATATTTCACAAGGATGTACACACCTCCAGGCTGGTTACTTAGCACAATGCATCAGAGGTGATCCACGTGCAACTAACTGTGGCCAGAACTGCTATACACATTGTAACTTGCTACGGATTCCACACCATACCCCACGGTTACCGGCCCTCATTTCTTGGTGTACTGGACAGTAGGGTTCAGACAGGAACTACTGATGTGAGACTGACACTACCCCACACTTAACTGGGATACCTACTCATGTACCAACACATTAGGCCAACGCTTTCTGGGATTCATAACCTCCACTCGGCTGGATCAACCCATACACACCACCACCAAGGCCAACAATATCCTAGACATGGACATTACCAACATGTGACTGGTGTTCCACACCTGGGGTTATCCCTTCGTTGGTAGTTTCTGAATGTATGCTAATCACCCTTGTTATCCACATCCCGGCACCACACCCTTCACAGAATACACAGTACAAGATTTCTACAAGGCCTACTTCAGACGTTTTATGACAGTGGTAGTAAACGTCATGACACCCGTGCAGATGGACAATGTACTTACAAATGCTGAAACATACACCAGTGCACTTCATTAGCACTTACACAACTGCATGGATTATGCTATCCCAAACAGAGCCATGATGGTACCCACCAGATAACGGATGCCACTCTGGGGGTCCAGTTCCATGGACATAATGTACAACAAAAGGTGGAGGCTGTTGCAAAGTGGAGTACAATCCCATGGGTGGGGTAGCTCACTGGTCAGCCTCAGTAGGAATCCGGGATCCCTTATCACATCCTCCAAAGCTAGCTATGTAAACATTACTGCGACACATTCCAAGGACTACCACAAAGCATTATGGAGGTATGTCAGTACTCAATGGCAATACCCACATCTGCTCTGACATACAACGGTTAGGCAGGAACATTACAGAACCGACTGATATTGGCAACATCCTGGCAGATAGGTTCAATGCTAACTTTACACCCTCTCACTCCCTACAGGGCCAAAATCTATACAGGAACAATGCAGAGTCCCTGCGGTCACAACTACGCAGTTCCAACCTGCACTCTCTAAGGCCTGGAACACAGACTCCATGTGACTGTCCAACATCCCAGGCTGTGATTTACACAAACCTCAGAATGACATGGCTCCCCACTTGGCCACCAGATTCACTAATAGCCTTGTATCAGACATTGTGGCCCCTGAATGGCACACAGCAACAGTTATCACACTCCACACAGGTGGCGCCACAATGAACCAGAGGGACTATTGCCCTATACGCCTGAATGGACTGTTCTGCAAGGCTATGAGGCACATCATCATGGAAGTCATTCACAGAGACATTGGTGGGCTCCAGACCTTTGATGCCACCCAGGTTGGATTTGTTAGGGCCAGACCATGGCTCCTACACCTGGTGGACTCCTTTGATACAGTTACCAGGGTAGTTGATGATGGTAAGTGGGTCCACACAGCCTACGTTGTTCTCTCATTGGCTTTCAGCACCGTTCTCCATTCTGGTATTGACAACATACACATCCACCTGCACATCGACCCCTACGTCTCGAGATGTTATGCAAAGTGGCTCACGGACAGGACCCACACAATGAGGATAGCATACCGTAGTACCTACTGTAATTCAGTTACACTTGGCGTACCACAGTCCTCAGTCATAGGGCCCCTCATGTTCGGTATATGCTTCCCTGAGGTACAGGCTATCACAGAGGGACTTTCCCTGAATAGGTTTCCAGATGACTGCAAACAAGGAGCCATAATTGATCCACCAGCTGATACAGACACCCTCCATAAGGGTGTCACTGTGACGGATACCTGGTGTCGATAACATGGCCTCAAGCTGCATGAAACAAGGTGCATAGACATCCCCTTTGGATTACACCAATCACCCACTGACTATCACATAGGTGGTAGTCCCCTACATAAATGTGACATTATAAAGGATCTTAGTACACACATATATAGCACCCACTCCTTTGATAACCATATTGCCAATGTGGCATGGATATCCTTCTACATGGCCACCCTTATCTGTAATGGGTTTGTAGCTGGAACAAAGGCACCCATTGTACCTCTATACTCCTGACGTATGACACACATTCAAGGGTACAACACCCCTTTTGGGGTGTACCTTACAGAACAGCAATGGCTTTACATACCACAGCATTAACACACCATGAGGATTATTGACCTCCGAAGGATGACCTATGCGGCACAACTACAGACACCACAAGTGTACACATTTGCATACTGCATACTCAGGGGTGACCTCTGCTGAACATACAGGGCCCATGTCCACAACAATATTGATGGATATACTCCACATAAGCAACATAAGCAAAAGCCACTGAGAGCAACATGCTCATGGATATGTACATAAACGCAACGATGAGTGGGACGTGCTTGTGGGATACATTCCTGAACCAGACACTCACCATGCTTTTGAACATGATTCCTATGTACATCAAGCAGGGACACTCACTTGCACTCTTCATGAGATACCTCGATGGGTGGATGGGAGACACACATGTATGCCAGGGATCACTGCAGTGGCTGTACTGTACACAGGTGCAGGTAACACATGGCTCTGCTGTTCACAGACACAGGACACTACCCTAGGGAGGTGCTGCCAGTGAAAACACTGTAGTTGAGCTTACAAATGGACTTGGCCAGACAGCATAGTTCTAACTATGAACCTGTGAAGCTATTACATGTCCTTTGTGCATGGATAATTGAGTAGCTCTTCCATTTCAATTAGCTATCATGCTGTTACAGTGTCCTGTGACTACAAGCTACATCCTATTATTGTGTATTGTACATGCCAATAGACATACCTTTTGTTTGCATGATATAACAGTTATGCTGTGTAAAATATCTGACATATCTACCTACAATACTGTACATTACACATATTTTAAACATTATCCAATAATGCAAAGCATACTTGCACAGCAGGACCACCTTAGGCATGTTATTCTCGTTATATGCCCATACACATGCCTACTGTGACAGTATATCAACATATACTATCCCCTGCTTTGGCACGTACTTGTTGGACAAACCCTACCACTGATGGCGGGTGGTGTGGAATTGTTGTGTTTAAAGCCCTCATGTAGCATCCCTTGTGGTGTATGAGATGTTTACCTTGTGGCCCACAGCAGGACACACAATTTCTACAAGCGTTACTATGCTCAACAAGACATCACTACATAATACCTTTTCCCACTTTATGCATTGCGTACACTTTAATTAATACAAAACAGGCTCTACATACACTAACATACTGAGTGTTCTACATACCTTGTTAGCATTCCGAGTCTTCGTAAATATCTCTCTTACACCTTTACTGTTTAAACGGTTCTATGGTATGAGCATACGGTTTGAATGTATGGCAAGGCATCCTTATATACGTAGATGACTGTAACATGTGGTATCCTGCCACCAATTGGTGTTCCTGAGTAAATTATTACATGCACATCAGCTGTGCAGCTACTCCATTCGCCAATTACATGGCAACAGTGAGGTATAATTGAATTCTCCACTTGGGCGTTGCCCTTTTGCCCTACCTTCGGGGAGATGGCCTGTATGTGTTTTGTTGTGAGGAATTGCAACTGCTATTTGGAGAGACACGGATATTTTGAATTCATATCCCCCATGGATTGTGTGTGATGGCTAGAATATGTGGTTCTACATATGAGTGTACCTGTCATCTCAACATCTGATAAGGGACTATTACAAACAAAACCTGTAGCATCGCTGTCTGTTCCATTATACAACAGCTACGATTTCACATGGCGACATTACAAATGTGTCTCTCACAAGGTATGTTAACGCTTCTGCAGATATAATTGAGTGAGTGGATGTTTGTGATGTTATTACAGTCTGTATTGCAATTGTTTCGGGTGTGGGGGAGATGTAGGTGGGTGTACATAGCATATACAGGTTTGTGGGGACTGCATTTCTACATATTCCATATATGTGTGTGGGCTCCTTCCCTAATTGAAGACCTATAATTTAGTAGACTAAAACTATGGTTGTTGCGGGCTTATACATTGAGCCATTGTTAATTGGTTCCTATATAGCATGCAGGTGATGCTGATACTTCAATACCTCCAGAAATACATCGATATGTAAGGGAATGTTACTAAATGACAGCTGTCTCGTGTATTTCTGTCACAGATATTTACACTCATTGTAGTTGTGTTGGTGACTGAACCTCTGTGGCATGGGTTGCCACCTTTTCAAATGGCCATAGTGGGACATTTGCAGGACACACATCGGTGTTTACAGGCCGACACATACCCACGGTCAGTACACAGGATAGAATGTACTTTTATCCTAAATACATACTTATTCTTGTAGCCCTTTAGCTACTTATCATGTTTCATGTAACATTTACATATTTTAGATACAGGAATAACTATTTAATGCAACTATTACATAATATATGGGACATAATTATGTCCTACAATCTCGGACATTTGCCCTTTTTAATATTTGTTGTCAGGACACAACTGCCCAGGGAGGGTCTGTCCCTCTTAAAGTGGGACAGGTGGTAACCGTATGCCTACCGCCAGCTATAACCACACCTACCATAATGATCTACCTCCGAGTTAGCACTAATAGACACACGATGCAAACACACACACACACACACACACATTACAGTCCCACGGAAATGCACACGGCACCCTCAACATACACTTACACAGACTACAGCAATCACAAACACAGTTGAACACAGTACCTACCTGGACCGCAGCACTGGCAGCGATAACTAAATGTCCCTTAACATTGTGATAATATTACTCGTGGTTCTAGTGTTCCAGTACTGTGGTCTTTCGATCTTTAAGCCTCGTGATTACGCGTGTCGGTATGTGAAACATTTGATAGTTGGCAGTATCCTATTTATTTGTACCTCCATGGTTGTGTACATGTTGTTGACCTATATATATATATTTGCAGATATAGGTGAATCCGTATATATCAACATATATCTCTCTATCACCCTTTCTATCTCTATTATATATATATATATATATATATATATATATATATATATATATAGAGAGAGAGAGAGAGAGAGAGTGTGAGAGGGAGAACACACCTTCCGTTGTGTACATGGCGGTGTATACTGTTTCCTGGACTCCACACGTTTGTGTTTTAACCTGTCACAATACACACCTGCCGTTGGTACATCTCGGGTAGCTTAGTGTTAGGTGATTGTGTACATGATTGCGTGTTCTACTCCTGGCAGTGGTCATTTTACCCTTCAGAGCAGGCACTATTAGTACAGGGGTGAATAATGCTAGTTTCACCTGTTCTGGACATCGTTGACTGTGATCTGCACGATATTCAGCAAAGCTTAGCCCTGTTTTGAGCATATCCATATAGTCATGTTTAAACGATGCTTACCAGCACTTGCCAATGCATAAACCCGCTAACATGTGCTAAACCTTATCTGATGACCTGCATCCAACATCCATTATTCGTGCCTTCGGGATTACATAACGTCCCTTGCAGGATGTGGAACCGGGAACATGCACGACAGTCAGTGCATTTACCACTTGGGCATCTTGGATTTGTACACGTGTTATTGTGTTTTGTATGTGGACTGTACTACAGCTGTTACTCCATACTGCAATCAAATGTGCAACTCTGTTAGTTTACATATGGATGAGCCCTATTAATGGTATGCCCAAGTGATGTTTAATGGATGTGCTCCAGCATTGGGAATGTATGTCACAGTGAGCCACAGACTATAATGTGCTACACCTTCACACAACCATAGGTGGAGCATGCTGGGGTGACAGATACCTGTCATGGGTACTCCCCATGCTTTGCCACTACATCCTTGATTACATTATATGGAGCCCCTCATTAACACACCAGGGAATCCATGCTGAGTGTGTGGGAAACAGTGATTACACACATGGATCCTGCAATTGGCTCTGCTCCACTGAGGGACAGTTGGTTAATCGATGTGGTGGCGACAGATACTGTTTGCCTCGGTTGATGAATGGCCTCTGACAATCAGGCATGTACCTACCGATGTACCTAGGAACCTATACATACAGTATCAACATATTCTGTTAGGTGCATGTACTGTTCAGGTGTTGACATTCCTTGTTCCAATAGCTGTTGTGTGTGCAATGGTTGAGAACTGCCTATGTAGGATTCACACAGTAGGCCACCTATACATTACAATTTACAGGTGATCGTGTGTGTGTGCCATCCAGTTTACTGTGTGTGCAGGTGGAGAGGTGTGTCAGTCCATAGGGGCCTACACTGTCAGTGTATGTGCTATACATTCCCTCTTTGCCAAGGTGTGGGCATATTGGGCATGCCTCTGTCTGCCTACTGGGGCTGGCACAGTGTGTTCATGGTTTGAATCCCTCTGTGCCTGTGATGGCCTTGGCAATTGCGGTGGGCTGTGAGGGCCTTCACCATTATGTCCCTGCTGCAGCAGCTTCCACAGGATCATATTATGTAGCATGGCACATACTATGAAGATGTGGGCACACGTGCCTGGAGAGTACTGCAAGGCTCCACCAGATATGTCCAAGCAACGGAACCGTGATTTCAGCATCCC
>NC_056739.1:1293243650-1293328650 GCF_019279795.1 Protopterus annectens
TATAGACTGATTTTATATAGCATATATCATGGACAGAAGTAGGTCAATAATTAGAGAACAAATGCATCTGGGTGCACAAGACCGAGGATAAAAAAGTGCCCAATCCTGGTAGGTGCTCTGGTGCCAGGAGTGGAAAACATGACAGCATAGAATCCTCACATTCCTACAATGGGGCCAGGCCAGGCCCAGGAGGAGGATGCCCCCCCCCCCCCCGTTGTAGGAGGAAGTAGCAGTCCACAAAAATCACAAATACTGATAGGCCAAAGAAGAGCCATAAAGATGATAGAGTGGACTATTGAGGATAAGAAAGAAATTATGTATTGTTACTATAATGCAAAAAGGCCAGAATTTCCAGACACAAGATATACAAAAAAATTAAGAGAGAAATTAGAGGAAAGAGAAATACTTCCACAAGAAACACAATCTCAGAAGCTTCAAATAAAAATTTGTGTTCAATAATACAATGGATTTGTGAAAAAACATTGTATAGACCAAAAAACTTTGATCTTTTTAGAAAAAGAAGCATTTGAGGAAATATGAAAATATAGACAATAAAACCTAGAAATTTTTGTAAAGTATAAAAAAGAAATATGGACATAGGAAAGAAAGAGAGATTTAATATGGTGCAATATTTATGCAAAGTCGAAAGCCAAATTAATCAATACAAAAAAGGCAGCCCCAAAGATATTCAAAGAGAAATACAAGCAAAGGCATTTAGATATGGAAAATTTCACAATAAAAAATAATATCACAAAGGGAAATGTAGAAAAGAAGACTAGTAAAGTAGAAGCTAATAAAATAGAAGTTGAAGTTACGAAATGCCTGCGAAATGAAGGATTTGGTGTAGAAGGCATGATGGAATGAATCCCCAAAGTAAGTAGAAACAGGATGATCAGGAGACATCTGAAGAAGAAAAATGGATAGACCCGGATACAGCAATAGACATCCAAATTGAGGAGAAACCAGTGGAACAGTAAGCAACTGGTCATTTGCCATATGAAAATATTTTGGAGCTTTACACAGAAAAGTGGTATAAATGTTCACTTGAAGCTGGACAGCAGGGGAAGGAAGAGGAAACTGTGGCAACTCTGATGCAGTCAGTGATAAGGATGCGAGAGCAAAGGATGACACAGTATGAAATTGAAGAGAATGTGCTACAGGAAGATGCTATAGAACTTTCTATAGAATGCCCACAGAAAATGCAGAACAAAAAAATGTGCCCTCAGTTTAGAAGAAAATGAGTTGAGAAGATTTGCTTGATTTAGTAGAGCTAGATAGATATATTAAGATCAATGAAAGACATAGACAGCAGAAGATCAATAAAATCCAAGAAGTTAAAAGTTTGATAAAACAAATGAACACAGTAATTAGGACTGTCCTTAGACATCCATGTGATATAACAGAAGTAAACAGGATATATTACTGTGCAGCTAAATTAATAACAGATAAAATTCTACCACAGGAATGCAGGGTAGTAAGGGAAAGGAAGGGGAGAAATCAAATACCATCATGGAAGTATTGAATAGATAAAACTATAAAGCAATTAAGACAAGAAGTGTCACTGTTAGAAGAGTATAGAAGAGGGAATAGATCAACACAAATAGTCAGAAAGATAGATGTGATAAAAGCAATGCACAGTATTATAACGGATCAGGGTTAATCATACACTATAGCAAATAAACAAAAAATATCAGCACAGTCAGAAAAACTTAGAAGATACACTAATAAATATAAAGGAAAAGTACAACATAAGCAATTTATTGATGACCCAAAAAAGTTTTATAGAGAATTGGGAAACAAGGTAAAAGGAAATTTTTTGGAGAAGTACTTAAGTAGATCCTGTGGAATATAACAAATATGGTAAATGGATAGAAGAAGTAAAAGAAAGAATAAGAAGTTCAAAGGTACAGAATATGAAATGGGATGAAGAAACAGCCAGAGCGATTGAATCAAAGTTAAGAAAAGCCTCTAACTGGAAAACCCCAGAACCAGACTAGATGCAGTACCTAACTTCTGGTTAAAAGTATTAACATCTTTGCATGAAGGTTTAGCCATGAGTAAGTACTATTTATATGCACACCCTGAACAGACACCAAGGTGGCTAACAACAGGAAAAACAATGCTCCTACTTAAAAGTGAACCTGCAAGCTACTTTAAAAATTGCAGACCAATAACTTGCCTTTATACCATGTTTAAACTATACACTGAAATTGATGTGCCAACAGAGTTTATAGTCATTTAGAAGAAAACTCAATTATGGCAATAGAACAAAAGGGCAATAAGAGAAAGTCATATGGAGCAAAGGATCATTTGTTGTTAAATAACGTCATAGTGGAGAAGTGTAAAAAGGGGAAGAATCTAAGTATGGGCATGGATAGATTATAAAAAAGCATTTGACAGTATCTCACATTCATGGATAAAAGAGTGCTTAAAATGTATAAGATACACCCTGCACTGATAAACTACATCACAGTGACCATTAAACAGTGGCAAACCATTTTGCAGTTAAGCCATGATAAAGGACAAATTATTATAAAAATCCAAATGGGGATATTTCAGGGTGACGCTCTATCACCATTGCTCTTTTACCTTGCCCTTTAATCATTAAGCTGTCTGCTGAATAACTTAGGTCATGGCTATAATTTGGCTTCCAGAAAGCAACAAAGTATAAAGACATCTCATCTTGTCTTTGAAGATCATTTAAAAACTGTATAGCTCAGTGGATGAGGAACTGAAAGCACAACTGCAAGTAGTTAAAACTTTTTCAAATGATATAAGATTGTCATTTGATCTTGATAAATGTGCAAAAGCAACCTTTAAAGCAGGAAAGCTGCAACACCAAGAAAACGTCAGTTTGGGACAAGAATGTGATATAAAAGAACTTGAGCAAGAGGGAGTGTATAAATACTTGGGAAATGATGACAGATCAACAATAAAACATTAACAAATGCAAATAAAACTTAGTAAGGAATATTTTAGAAGACTTAAATTAATCCTGAAAACATTGTTGACGTCTAGGAATAAAAATTCAAGCTATAAACTAATTTGCTCTTCCTGACCTAACTTACAGTTTTGGAGTGATTGACTGGCCACAAGAAGTGTTGGATAGATTAGACAGGAAAATAAGAAGGATGTTTCATAATCATCAAATGATTTATAAAAATCAGTGCATACCAAGATTATATATTCCCTGTTCCAAAGGAGGTCTGGCCCTACTTGAAACTGATTACATATATAGAGCTGCAATTGTGGGACTGCATGCATATCTGCTGAACTCCCAAGACCGAAATATAGTGAAAGTTTTGGGTGGCGAAATCCAGGGTACCTTTTTGGCTAGGCTTGTATAGGCCCTAGGGCCAATACCCCAGTACCTACCTATGAACCATGAACCTATGAAGACAATAAATCTAAGATTACTTCCTTTCTTAGTCTATCAGAAGCATATCAGCATCAAGTAGGAATGGAAATCAAATCAGAAGTAAATAAAAACCGGGAAGCAACTGAATGTGCCAAAAAAAAAAAACAAAAACACAATAGAAAGAATATAAGGTGAAGGATCAGATGAGAATGCAAGAAATGTGGAAAATGCATAAATATAGTTGCAAGTATAGAAAACTCCTGGAAGAACCTCATGTTGATTTGGATGGAATGCAGGAGAGGCAAATTCAAATCAAAAGATGAAAGGTTAATATTGGTGGCCCAAGATAGTGGGCTACGTACATGTTGGTTTACAAAATCCATTGAACATGCAGGAAAAACAGACAAATGTAGGTTTACTAAAACCGAATTGGAAACAGTCACACACCTTGTTGCTGGTTGTGATACTACTAATGCCAGATGGACTGTATACTGAAAGGCATAATAACGTGGTAAGACTGTTGCACTGGGTATTGTGCAAACATTACAACACTGAAGTAGCTGAAAAACACTGCAAACATGAGCCACAAAGAATAATAGAAAATTATGAAGTCTACATCACATGGGATCACCCATTACCAACAGTTCAAAAGATTGATACGAGAAAACCAGATATAGTGGTCTATGAAAAGAAGACAAAAGAAGCATTGATCATTGAAATTGCTACATCCATTGAGCGCAGTGTCTTGTGTACAGAGAGACGCAAAGTCATAAAATATCAGGATTTGCAGGCAGAAATGAGAGCAATGTGGAAGAAAGATACCCAGACAGTTTCAATAGTAGTAGAAGCAATGGGTCTTGTAAAAAATCTATAATCATATTTAGATATGTTAGCAATACATGTAACTCTGTAAGAATTGCAGGAGTCATATCTGGGCACATTGTGGGTGCTGTAAAGAGCTCTTCTGGCTGACATCAAAGACTGAAATAATACTAATTTCATGAACTTTAACTATACTTTGACATAGGAGTGGGGTCCATTCCCATCATGGTATTAGAAACCCAAAAGATTCAGAGAAATACTTGTAATGCTGGAGTTAAAAGTAATAAAACCCACTGATTGGACAGTCCTAAACATAATAATATTCATACAATAATGTTGCTTGGTATTTTGCTAACATTATTTTATTCAGGCAGTATTGTACAATCATAGTAAAAATCATCTGATGTGTGGTGCATACCTCTGATGCTTCACGTGTGTGTGTGTGTGTGTGTGTGTGTGTGTGTGTGTGTGTGTGTGTGTGTGTGTGTGTGTGAGCATTTCTGGATATTCATCTCTCCTTGGTTGAATCATTTTGATGTATGCAGCACAGTTCTAGTGTAATACATGCCCAGAATAACATACTGATAATATGTGGTGAATTTTCACCCTACATTCTTCCCTTTCCATGGTCACAACTACTGTATGCATTCATGTTATAGTTCCAACATGCTTATATACCTCTTCAATGTCATGTGTACCATACATAAGATGTGGTGTAAATTGGTGTACATTGTCTCTACACCCAGTCATGGTCTACTTACCTTATACATTTACAGGTAAGGCTGCTGTTTATTTCAGATATATAACTTGTACTATGTACATCTTTCTTTACACCTCACTGTGTTTCATATTACTGCTTGAGCTGCTGGTACTCTACTATGTTAGACTCTTGGATAATACACATTTGAAATGTTTTTCAGATGTAGCTGACATCTTGTCTATACATAAATAATTCAGAACACTATGGCACATTGTATTCCAGAGCTGTGCAGTTAATCTGTTAGATTGCTTCCAGTCTCATGATGTACTGTTGTAGAATTCCTACAATATCATTTTTTCTACACACCCTTGTACATGCCTCCTTAAAGCATAGTATTATATAGCAGGCCCTGCATTGGGCTAGTGGCCATGTATGTGAACCACATCACAGTTTTGCAATAATGTACTACTGGTTTGATAATACACAATGGGCTGCCATTTTAGTGGTGGTGTATTTCTTTGTAGTCTTTACATCTTAAAAGTGTCTCAACTGAAGCAACAGCCCGAAGGCAATCACCAACCGCATATAAAAAAAAAACATTGAAAACTGGCTTGGGCAATTTAGACTGTTTCTAAATCCAAATAAAACTAAACTAAATGGATTTTCTCCTCTAACTGAAGAATCCATCAATAAACAATTAACAATATTATCAGTCAGTAATATTAGAATTTAGCTAGTAGAAAATATAAAACTACTAGTGATAATAATTGACCATACTTAAATATTCAATCAGTATATCTAATAAGAAATTCAAAAAACAAAACAAAAAAAAAAAAACATAAACTAGATTCTTCTTTATAATGTCAAACCTTTTATAATCTTTCCTAACCTTTGCACCACCTTAGTAATACATGCTAATCTTAACTTTAACCATAACCCTGCCCCTAACTCTACACCTTACCTTAAAAATCCTTTCTGTAACACTAGTACAAAACAAAACAGGCTTAGACATACACACACTCACACATGCACACAACATGGATTCAAATGTGGGCACATACCAGCGCATACATACATATACTATTCAGTCTATCCCTTACCTAATCCTAACCCACAAACACTCACACAGAGATTAAATCTGTCCCCTTCCTTAACCTTTACTCCAACTCTAACGCACAAATATTCGCACACATAATCCCATCACACACACATACAAATAACCCTTACTTTTTATGATAAAGTATGCATCTGATAAAATGAGCAATTGAACAAATACACCTGAAGATCATTCTGAATGCAAAACGAAATGTGTGTGTGTGTGTGTGTGTGTGTGTGTGTGTGTGTGTGTGTGTGTGTGTGTTTGTGTGCGTGTGCGTGTGTGTTTGTATGTGTGTGTGTACAGATCTAGGTGCAATGCCTTTACTTATAAGATGTGCCACGTAGAAAGATTTTGTCACTACTGTGGATACGTGGTGGTCAAAGCTCAGATTACTATCAACCTGAGTATCCAGATCATGTACCACTGGGTCTACACTTGCATGGCGGTGGAAGATGCTGCCAATAATGAAATTAGCAGGATGCAAGCTTTCCCAAAGGGAATAATAATGCATTTTTGCATTTAACTTTAATCCTTGGTTTTGGCACCAATCATTTGTCTTTGTTACCCTTGTCTGAAGTATATTAACATTGTTGGGGGACTCAATGATTGCTCTCAGTTTGCAGTTGTCAGTGAACTTGGTCAACCACAGGCCATTCAAGTTTGCCTGGAATTCTGAGAAATAAATTCCAAACAGTAAGGGTCCCAGCACAGAACCCTGTGGTAAACCACTGGTGACTGGTCTTTTGCTAGAGGTGAAGTCATCCACTTTGACAGTATGTGTCCTGTCAGTGAACTAGTTGGACAGCCACCTGGTAATGTAGGGTTTAATTACCAACTGGGAGATTTTCTGTATAATATCTGAGTGGGGGGTTGTGTCAAGTGCCTTGGCTAGGTCAAGATAGGTGGTATGCATTGTCTGGGATTGGTGACTTTCATGAAGAAATCAACCATGTTTAACTCTCACAGTCTACATTTAAAGAATCTAAACTGGGTTGTATTCAGAGTTTGAAGATTGCCAATGTACATGTTAATAAGCCATATCCATTTTTTTTAATTTCTCCAAGTCTTTTGAGTTTCTAATACCATGACGGGAATGGACCCCATTCCTAAGTCAAAGTATGATTAAAGTTCATGAAATTAGTAGTGTTTCAGTCTTTGATGTCAGCCAGACGTACTCTTCGCAGCACCTACAGTGTGCCCAGTATCAACTCCTTCTGCAGTTCATATGACGTCACATGTATCTGTAACATATCTAAGTACAACTCTAAATTCTTTTTTATAAGACCCATTGCTCCTACTACTACTGGAACTGTCTCCTTCTTCCACATTGTCCCCATTTTGCCTGCAAATCTTGGTGTTTTATGACTGTGTGTGTCTCTGTACATAAGTCAATGGGTGTAGTAATTTCAATGATCAATGCTACTTTTGTCTCCTTTTCATGAACTCGTATAGCATATCTGTTTTTCTTGCATCTATTTTTTGGACTGTTGGTAATGGGTAATCCCATGTGATATAAACGACAGCATTTTCTATAATGCTTTGTGGCTCATGTTTACAATGTGCTTCAGCTACTTCAGTATTATAATGTTTGCAGAGTCCCCAATACAATAGTCTTGCCACATTATTATGCCTTTCAGTATACAGTCCTTCTGCCATTAGTGGATCACATCCATCAACAAGATGTGCGAGTATTTCCAGTTCTGTTTTACAAAACCTGCATTTGTCTGTTTCTCCCAGTTATTCAATGGACTTTTTAAACCAACATGTATGGAGTCCACTGTCTTGGGCCGCCAATATTAACCAGTCATCTTTTGGTGTAAATTCACCTCTCTTTAACCATTCTTGCATTCGATCCTGATCAACATAAGTTGTCCAAATAGTTTTCTATACTTGCAACTATACTTATGCATTTTACACATTTCTTGCCTTCCCATCCGGTCCTTCATCTAATATTCTTTCTTTTGTTTTTTTGCACATTCAGTTGCTTCCTGATTTTTATCTACTTCTAGTCTGATTTCCATTCCCACTTGATGCCGATATGCTTATTTCCATGGCCTTGCAGATGAGGCTAATGAAGCTTATGGGCCTATAATTCCCAGGGTTGGTTGATGGCCTCCCTTTGTGCAGAGGGATTATTGTTGCTGTCCTCCATTCCACTGGACTATAGCCAGTTCTCAGGCTGTGGTTAAACAGAGATCCAAATGGATCTGCTAGGTTATGTTTTAAGTTGTTTAAAAGGCAACCTGCGTTGTTGCCTGGTCCCATTGATGCCATGTTTTTTTACCTTGGAGAGTGCAGAGATGGCCTGCTCTCTTGAGATATTAGGCTGAGGAATGGTGTCAGGTATACTTTGGTGGATGACGAGGGAATGGGGGGGTGAAGTTTGCTCCATGTCTGTCAGTCTGTCAGCTAGTAGCTTGGCTGTTACCTCCGGTTGAGTATGGGAGGTGCCATCCATAAGCAGTTCAGGGCATAGTTGGGTATGCTATTTTAGATTTTGGACATACTGTAGATAAAGAATGCCTTGTGATTATCCTTAGCTAGGGAAGCTAGTTTACATTGTAATTAGCTTTGGTGGACTTGACAAGAGCACTAATTTGTTATTTTAAGCTAGAGAGGGATTTCTTCCTTTGCTGGGCTAGTTACATCTTGTTACTGGACATTAGTTTCTTTCTCTTGTTGTATAGCCAGTTTATACTAGGGGTCCATCAGGGTGGGTTGTTTTTCTGGAAAGTCCTGGTTTTAATCCGGTCAGGTACATCTGATTCTATACAACTGCTTAAGTGGTTATCCACGGCATTGATGTACACCTCTACATAGCAGTCTGTGTTATCTGCATTCAAGAGAGCCTTGAAACTTTTTATACCATCAATTAGTAGGAGGTAATTTGTCTTTGAAAAATTCTTAAGCATTTTTGAGCTTGATGGGGTATCTGGTCTTATAGTTACATCAAACAAGACAGATTTATGGTCCAATCTTACCAGGGCGGACATGATATGGGGGAGTGCAATGCTATCCAATGTTATCAAGTACTAAGTCCAGGACATTTGAGCCTCTTGTGGGTGTGCTAACTAGCTGTTCTACAGTATCTGTATTGACAAAGTTCAAGAACCTCTGAGCCAACATGTTTGTGGTCTTGTATGCTTCCCAGTCGATGATAGGATAATTAAGATCACCCATGAGTAAGGTGTTGGGCTGTATGGTAAGTGACTTTAGTAAGTCCATATATGCGGTATGCTTTTCCTGTTTCATGGTGGGGAACGTATAGCCAGCTATAATGTGGTAGGAGGTTTGGTCAGTAGTTAATTTGACATGGAATAGCTCAAGACAGTCATACTGCTTGACTAGTCTAGAGGTGTACTTATCCTTAATGAAGATGGATACACCTCCTCTTTTATTTTTTCATGCTCAGTTTGTGTTCTGAATGTATGGAAGGCATTTTAGCCCTGCATGGCCAGGGTGGTTTTTGCTCCTTTGAACCATATCTCTGCGACAAAACAGATGCCAGCATCTTCCAAACTGAGTAGAACTTCCAGGGAGTGTAGTTTCCTTTTTAGATTCCTAACATTAAGCAGCAGTACCTTGAGTTTATCTAGAGAGAATTTTGTTATGTTGGGTGGTTGGTTATTTTTGACAATGCCTAAAAAAGGCACAATAGGGGTGGCTAATGCCTTTGCCAGTATCCAAAAGCCTAGAGGACACAGGTGCAGACCATCTCTGGCAAAGCATCTTGGCCTGTTGACCATGTCTTCTCCAGCTGACACATATTGGATCCCCTTGGGCTGACTCCAGAAGCTAAGCCAGTAGTTAAAGTCAATCATTTTTTATTGAAATTGTGGCATCATCCTTAGAGAAGGTACAATGCTGTTTAAGCTAGGCTTATACCTGCCTATGACACATAATCTGAGAGCTCAGTCATGTCCCTCTTCACATAGTCCAGTAAGGAACATTTCAAGCCATTTATCCTTCATGGACTATAATGGAGTCAGGCATTAGGTTTTGTGATGTTATGCCTTATTTGCTGAGACAATGGTGTGTGTGTGTTATAATGCGTTGTGGTTGTTTTTTGCATTGCCATATATGCAAGTGGTTTCTGTTTCGGAGGCCTTTGATCGTTTGGTAAGTTACTAGTGAGTACCTCTGCATATGTGGGTTTATGTGTTGTCTCCTTATTTAGTGTCAGAAGTGTGTGTGCTGATAACCTGTTTGGTATTTGATTTGTCCTTATGTGAGAGTCTTGCCCCTAATTTCATAGTGTAACTACATCTCTCACATAAACTATTTCTTTGTTTCAGAAGTAAATGGTTGTCAGTATATAAGAGCCAATTGCTACAATGCCTCAGGATGCCCATGTTTATTGGGCTGGCCAGAGAGATGATATGAAACTGGCCATCCATTATAGCAGGTATTTACTGTATGTTTTATTAGGGAAGGGAATGGGTTAATTTTACAGGACTGTGCTGGGAGCACCAAGACAAAAGAGGGACCTGCACTTTGTGTAGACTAAGGTTGATCAATAAACAACACTGCTCAGTGTGTGCAAAAGAAAACCACATTTTCAGCTAACTATGAATCAGGAAAACATACAATAAGCCTTTTACCAGTGATTACCAACTCAAACAGGTTAGATCAGCACACTTCTGCCACATGTGTGCAGAAAAACACCTTCTTAATGTAGAATAGCCAGTTTGGAGCCCAAGTATAACAAGACCATAGAAACTACCTACAACAGCCATGCAACTAACAGATATAATGTAATGGAGTTTAATTCACAACTTAAAGCAGCAGCAAACAGTAATTTTTTTTAAAACTGCTAATGTGCAGTCACAGTATATAAGAAAAGTGCAAAAAATACTTAAATACATAGATGCCTTTTGTGTGCTTCCCAGCTCAGGTAGACCTGGTAAATACATACTGTCCCTAGATGAATAATCCCAGTCCTCCTAATGTAAAATCACAGTAAAGGAGTGTCGAGTGAAATGCTACCGCAGACAAAATTAAAATATACAAAATGCTACCAAAAAACTTAAACGTATGGATACAGAAGTGTACTTTAAACAACTTTTAAAATGCAATTATACAATAAAAGTATTTCACCTTTTATAAGTGAGCCAAGAGCCAGTCAATTGTACAGAATTTATAAAGGCAGTAAAAATAAGATTAGCTGATTAATAAGCCCTCTAGCCAATAAAACTACATGCAGAACTTTCAAGTGTTTCCCCAACCTTAACAGACCAGGCTACCTCTCAGTGCACTAGATGGAAAATCCACTGACCTCTTGATGTAAAAACAAGTGCTTACTAGAGTGTAGAAATATACTACTTTATCCAACAGCTAGCTTGATAATGCATTCAGAGCAAGCAAATCAGGAGAAAAGAAAATGAGAGGCAAAATGCACTTTTTCAATATAAGCTCAAGGAAAGGCAAATACATAACCGATGATATCAACAGCAGCATACAAAGGAAGTAGCTTATTAAGGTCAATTTACAGTAGGGGTGCACAGCTTAAAATCACCAGGCTTAAAAAGCAGATCAACAAGGGGGAGGGTCTGTTGGAAAAACTAGCAGGGAATCACCAGCAGTGCTTTAGTTTATGCAGGCTTGAAATCTTTTCAAAAAATGACAAAGCCCCAGAAATTCACTGTGTATTTATGCATCACTCAAAAAACAATTAAACCAATGAAAAACATGTGAAGTGTGCAGCCTAGATGATTTGTCTATCTCTCATATAGAACAAAAATGCCAGCTCAAGCAAATTTCTTAAAACAGAAAAGAACATAGAGCATGTAAAACAGAAAGCAGCTCTATCACTCACAGACAAAAATATATAGGTTTGCTTTCCTTAACTAGCAGGGAATCACCAGTAGTGCTTTAGTTGATGCAGGCCTGAAATATTTTAAGAAAAGGACAAAGCCCCAGAAATTCACTGTGTATTTAAGTATCCCTCAAGAAAAAATGTTACCAATGAAAAAACATGTAAAATGTGCAGCCTTGATGATTTAAGTGGTTGTCTCTCACATAGAACAAAAACATCAGACCAAGCAGATTTCTTAAAATGGAAAATAAAATGGAGCTAATAAAACAGAAAGCAGCTATGTCAGTCACAAACAGAAGAGATAGGTTTACTTTCCACACCCAGTCACCAGCAGTGCTTTAGTTTATGCAGGCTTGAAATATTTTTAGAAAAGACCCAGTACTGGTATTGATATGAGGAAGAGATTGTAGGACCTTGAAACTAGTCTATACTTTTTTTTTTCTTTTTGCCATGCAACAGCTGCTATGTGAATAAGAAAATAAACTCAGACGTGAGCTGGTCTGGTGTATGGATTCAGTGTTGTGCTGGCACTGTTTGTTTCATTTTCTAATTTTGACTTGTTTAATATGTTTAAAATTGTACTTATACAAATTGTTGTTTGACTCTACAGATATTTCCAGAACAAGAAATTAAATTAAAGATCTGAAAGACAGAACATTGCTTTTTATGTTACAAAAAGTATTTGTTACCATAAAATAGTTTAGAACTTATTTAAAAATTCATCCTACAAACAATGCTGTAAGCAAAAGATACTCTGTATCACTGCTTCAGTGTATTTATTAATGTGCAGTGAAGTATGGACACATATAGAAGCCCCTCATGGTCAGTGCGTATTTACATTCTGTTTTTATCAAAGTGTAACTAATGTTTACTTAACATCATAGCAGACTATATGCAGCAATCTAGTTTGTTTACAAGCTTAAACGGTTAGTGGTGTGGGACCATATTATGTACAACATATCACTATGTGCAAAAGTGACAAAAACAATATCAGTATGAAACAGCAAAGCAGGATTATTTTAGAAAAACATTAATTCAATAAAAAGAAAAAAAATCTAAAGAACAGATGCTGCATCAGACAGCAGCGTTGGTTAATTGCAAATGGCAACAGTCTAGATTGTAGTTTTTACTTGTTTTCAAAAATGAGAATGTTGAACCTAATGGAGAAATAATGCAGCACATAACTCACAAGATTATATTTTCTGAGATTAAATATCAGATAATTAAGCATTTATAATGCCTGCATTCCAAAGTTCTATGCCAGATTAAGGACTTTAAATCAAGTATTTAAAGATTTAGTAAATAGCTATACTTCCTGGTGGTTTCTAGGTCTGCTGTCTAGATGACCATTGATAAATCTAATTCAATTTTCAGAGAGCACTGTTTGGTTAAGTGACTTGCTTCGTACCACACAGTATGCAAAGGGAGGTTTGTACAACCAAACACTTGACTACAGAAAGTAGCTTATTAACAGGTCATAGTCTTAATTCTCTGTACTACTAGACTTATTTACACGAGTCTACAAAAAAAAAAAAAGAAATGTATCGTGTATATCATTTGTCTAATTGCATGGTAGCACTCCAGTATTGTGCTCATGCCATTTCATAATAACATATAATAGTGTCTTAGTTTATACTGGTTACAACTGTGGTTTACATTTTGTAGTCTTGCAAATGGATAGGGTGTTATGGCAGGTCTGTATTAGATCACCGAAATCTTCCATCAACAGCTTATTCATCGACCCCTATTCATTAAAACTAACTTCAGCAAACATCAAATTTTTTTACAGGATAAGTAACCAATTGGCCAGTACCCTACAGAAACACACATTACACTAAATCAAACTCACCCAAGTGGGCAGCTTTGTCCCCCCACTCCCCAATGTGGGGTGCTGTGCCCCACTGCCCCAACTATATATAACAACTCCAAGATCACACTACAGTGGGGAAAAAAGCAAAGTTGTGGTGTTGGCCAATTGGTTACATACCCTGTAAAAAAGTTTGATGTTCACTGAAGTTAGTTTCGATGGATAGGGGTCAATAAAAAATCCGTTGATGAAAGAAGATTTTGACGATCTAATAAAGACCCGATACAGCATAATTATGCCAAACATTTTGCAAAACTGGATTTGTACTTTAACTGAAATTCCATTCAGGGCTCATTTTAGTGATTCAAATGTTCATGCCTCTTTTCCTGTGTCAGTCAACCATCATCTTCTACATCCAAGGATCTAGTCCCAGAACTTGGCTTAATTTATTGTTGCATTTAGTAACACCATACTATGACTAGTGAAATAGCTGTTGTTTTCTTCATTGTAAGCACATGCTTCTTTTTATTTTGCATTACACCACATCTAACAAGTTGCTGACTGCATACACACCAATGTAATTACTACACTGTCTTCAGTTTCTAATGCTCATTGCCCACTATGTTTTTGCTAACTTGCCTTCTTCAGCCAGTATTTGTCATAAGAATTAAAACTCAGTGTATGCAGCAGAAAAGAATATCATTAGGTGTTCACCCATTCCTCACTTACTACTCTTCCTCACTTACCACTAAATGAACCTCTCAGTCTTTAGTTTCATTGGTTTTCAGTCTGGGTGGCCATGATGACAAAATCTTAACCTTGTTAAAATTACCAACTAAACAAGGAATTAAGAATAGTGTTAAATGTAAAGTAAATACGGATGTATTGTTTAATTAATGCAAGCACCTATGATAATAAAAATACATTCATAGTCCCCATAACTGTAAGAAGGTAACATATCATGATAATTATGACAGTGATGACCCTGATTACTGATATTTATATTTAGCTGGCCCAGCCAAACTTGAAATGAGTGTAAGGGCAGGCTGATGCTACTTAAGGAAGTTATTTTACAGGATTTGTTAATCAAACTTGGGTCTTCTGGAATCCAGTCAGACACCCTCCATCAGTAGCATGGAGACTGAAGACAATAGGAAGTGTGTCATTTTGCCAGGTCTTCTGACACAAAGAGGGTGCTGAGGGTAATTTAGTTGATGATGGTACCCCCTTAGATGGTGTGGACTGGAAGAAAGTACAACATTTACCAAAATAACACAGGGTATGCTGAAGCAGCCATCCATCAGGATGCTATGGTTGCATCATGGTATCTTACTTATAAAGGGAAAGATATAGGCATAGGGCATAACATCTAAAATAACAAATCTTCTTGGCAGTATGATACTGATGTGACACTGTATTAGGATCAATCTCCTCTCCAGCCTAAAATAATGGACTAAGTCCTGGGGAGTACCTGGCCTTTTGATTCTAGAGATTAAGGAAGGGTACCAGAAACAGCAGATGGCCAGATACGGTAGGGGAACACAAAAATGGTCTTTAAAGTGTTTGCACTTCAAATAAAAGGATAATTTCTAGTCCAAGGAATTAGCAACAGAAGTTTGCTATTTTATCTAATTTTTGCAACTAGCTGTGTGCATGAGAGGTGACATATTCACAGTGCTGACAGTGTGGCTTGACTGATTTGAACAGTTCATGTACAGGAACTAAAAATGTGTTAATATGAGTAAAGTGCCATTGCAAAAGTACTGTGATGTTTTGTAACTGCATTCTACAGTGTTGTATTATATTCATTTTTATAACATATAATGCTTCTTTAAAGACATTCTGTAGTGGTACTTAGTGATGCTTTAGTACTGTAAGCATGCAGCGACTTGTGAGCCTTCTCTGATTTACAAACAATGCTCACTTTAAGTGATGCTTCCTGTCCCTTTCTAGAAAGTGTCTCTGTGTGCTCAAAACATGATTGACTTAAAGATAATAAATACTAGTTGGGAAATAATTAAGGAGAAGGGGTAATTCTTTATAGGGAGCAAAACGGGGGGAGAAAATACTTTCCCTGAACTAATGGTAGTTTAAATCATGCTTACCAAGGCAACAGACCATGTGATTTCACAGTCTCCAACATTTAGCTAATGCTTAGGTATGAAATAAGTTAACTTGTATTAGAGGCTGGACTGTTAATTCTAATATGCTAATATGTCTGTGCATTTAACATTACCCCTGAGTGCAGCTTGTGGCATAGCAGTACATGACCTATAGCAGGCAGGGCAAAGGGATGATAAACAGTGCAGCAAATTTTAATGTTTGCTATTACATTTAACAGTGAAACTCAGTCCAGCTTGTGGTACTGATGAACACAACTTGTGGCAGACAGATTTGTGTTTGAGTGTAGTTTGTGCATTATTGAGTATAATTTTCAGAATGTAAAGACACACTGTATTCTATGCAAGTTCTATTATTTTGTGTTAACTTTAACCTTGCACCTTGTATGCTTATGTATGTAACCTGCAGTACACACATTACACCGATTTTTGAATCTATCTGTAATGTTTTGAATTACATTTAGCCATGACACTGACTGTAAGTTTTGCCCGGTTGTGCATGGTTTAGGCATATTTATAATGCATTTAGTAATTAATGCTAATTTTACATTTAAGTGCATTACTAACTTTCAAAGCATGTAGTGTTTTGCATGAGTTAATTGTACCTCTGAGTAAAACTATCCACATTCAAAGATGTGTTATCTGTGCCATATACTAAACATGTGGGCAGTCTTGAATGTTGTATTTGATCTAACTATTTTCCACATTATGGATATTGTAAGAGACTAACATGAAATGCATGTAGACATTATTTGTTGGGGCTTTGAGTGAGATGGGTGTTGCTGGGTTAGTCTACTACCATGATTAACACACATAATAAATGAATAAATAAAAAGTCCAATGCAGACAGAGTTTCTAAGGACACTGCCATTATTTTTATGGTCACAACGTCACTGAGAAACACATGCTGCAGATAGGGTCCCAGTTGTTACTGCACTGAATTTTAATGTTCTGCATTACATTTAACCTTACCACCAAGTGCACCATGTGGAATTGTTGAGTATGATCTGCTTTTATAGATACATGCTAATTCCTGCTATAAAATTTAATGTGTTATGTTCACTTTCATGACTCCATTGAGTAGAGTACAAGCTATAATTAAAGGGGATCTGCAAAAGGCAGGCACATTTTTGCTGTCAATAGTAATATGTTTTGCCTGTTTTAATGGTGCTTATGAATACTGTTGAAGGAATACATGAGCAGAAGTTGAAGTAGGCAGATGTATGCTAATTTTAAGTGTTGTACATAGTGCTTCATTAAATCACATCACTGGCTGAAGTTTCTGATTTGTTTCAGAATGACCAGCAGTAACAAGAATCCTTCTATGATGTGTATTTGTCAACTTTATATTGCATTTAGCGATACCAAAGAGTGCAATTTAATGTGTGGTTGACCATGATGAGAGTAAACATATCCTCACTGAAATGCACTTTTAATGTTTTCTCTGAGTTTAACCATACATATGAATGTGACTTTGTGACCCCATCTGGGTACACATTGCACAAGGCTGAGATACACTATGTGTTTACATTCAAATCAAATTCCTCTGAGTTTATGAAACAAACTGAGTGCAGTCTATGACTGATGAGCAACACATTTAAAAGAAAACTCAAAGGTGTTTAGATTATTGTATGGGTGCCCTGCATATGATTAAGGACCTGTTTATTAGTTTGCAAATGCCTGAATGAACCTGGTCAAAAGCATGTTCTATCATGGATCAAAGGGTAGAGGCTTAGACAGTGTAGATTTGCTGTTAAGTTTAATGATGCGTTTCTAGTTTTTATACTGTTGTGTATGACTGTGGGTGCAGTATGTGTAAGTATGAGGACATATTTATTATTATCTTTCCAAGTGGGTTGTAGAGCTTGCATGCTCTCAGTCAGTTATGACTGAGCAACACTTTTATGGGTGAGCATGCAGTGGTCATTCATGGAGAGGTACTTAATGTTGAGTATCACCACCCATGACCTCAACTTACGGTGCATGAGCACAGACTCTACAAGTAGAGGCACGTCGAGTCTGCACTTCATTGTTTTATTCTGTATTTATTTTAAATGCACCATGTACATTTTATTACACTACAGAATGTAACTTCCAGTATAGTTTATCAAGCACATGGTTGACAGGCATCTGGTACCTTTCATAGCCAACTTAACGGTTTGCTTGAGGATTCAGTGTTCAAATTACATTTAACTCTTGTGAAATAGGAATATCTAATGAATGCCTCTATGTGCATTCAGTTCAGATTCCATCTACTAAAATATTTTACCATATGTCTAAGCAAGTCAGTGACATGGCCTTAGACTGGACCATGTTCTAGACCTTGGTATTTGAAGTGAAGACAAGGCCCTGGTGATGGTATTTGTCATAAAAGGAACTTTGGGAACTTCTGGTGAGCACCATTTGTGAGAGAAGGCATTACATTAAATAAGCTGCATTTCTATGCAAGGCTAGTATGTGTGTTTGGGGAAGAGGTGTCTAGACTTGCCCATTAGGAATCAGTAGGCTTAGAGGGCAGAAGATCAGGTAATTACCAAAGCAAAGACATGTGTGTTTGCATGTGTGTGTGTGTGTGTCTGTGTGTGTGTGTACGTGTGTGTGCGTGTGTGTGCGTGTGTGTGTGTGTGTGTGTGTGTGTGTGTGTGTGTGTGTGTGTGTGTGTGTGTGTGTGTGTGTGTGTGTGTGTGTGTGTGTGTGTGTGTGTGTGTGTGTGTGTGTGTGTGTGTGTGTGTGTGTACGTGTGTGTGTGTGTGTGTGTGTGTGTGTGTGTGTGTGTGTGTGTGTGTGTGTGTGTGTGTGTGAAAGATGTTTAGTGAGGCCACGGATAAGGACTTTTGATGGCCCTAAGGAGGTTCTGGCAAGCCATCTAGCTGCTCAGTAGGGGCAAGCAGGCATTGACTACACTGTTGTAAATAAAGGTGAAGACATGCTGAGTTTATCAGAGTACATTGTTGCAGGGTGCAGGGAATACTACAGAGAACTCCTCAATCTACTAGTCATGCAGTCTTATGAGAAGTTGTACCAAAAACAGCTGTCAAGATTAATATTATTTCTATAGCTGAAGCCACTATAGCTGTAAGAACTGATAAAATTCATCCATAAATGCTGAAAGCCTTGAGCACTGTTTGTGTGCAACAGTTAATGTGACTTAGTTTTGCATATAAGGTGAGCATAATGCCTCTGGATTGAGAAATGAAGGGAATCAGGAGGAGGTGTGCAATAAAACTACTTTATATAGGAAAAATGTCCTTTCATCTAGGGAACACATGCTGGTACAGCGTGCTATTCTGCATGTATGCAGTATAAGTGCACTGCACACATCTGTTAAGTGCACAAAGTAGGCAAGAAAAAAAAAGTTTTATGTACGTTTTTTTCTATTTAGAGATAAAACTGGGATTTGGAGAAGTATTGTCCAACAGCATTCCTTCTCAGACTATTTGAGAGGCATACATGTAAATGTTGGGAGTCATAAATGCAAGGGGTAGAATGAGAGAATTTTTTTTTTGACATAACGTTGTGGATGGCTCAGCAGCATGCCCCAAATAGTTATCCCATAAAAACATAAATACAGCAGATAAATAACGAGGATAAGGGAATGGGCAGCAATAAAATCAGCTTTAGTTTTCAGGGAAGGTTAGTGAATGTGAGTGGTGAATTCCAATGGGATTAACTAGAAAGATGTTATTAACTAATTGCGAACATAAAGAAAACACAAAACTATTCCACTATCCTGAATAAATATTTCTAATTTAATTTGTAGTCTGATGACTGTAGGATTTGACAGGTCAGCATGCACAGAGTAAATTGAGAGGTGCATCTGCACTGTTTGCAGGCATCTGTGTTACTTTGCATCTAAAGAACAATTTTTTAATGTTCATTATGACCACTAACAAAACTGCTAGGCTGACCAATGTTAGGAGCAGTTAGTCTAATAGGAAAAAGGTTAATAAAAGATGTGTTCATGAAGGTTTGTTTTGATATCTAACTAATTGCTGCAGGGAGAACACCAACATCATAAAGTGCTCAGTGGACTTCTAGTAAATCCCTGAAAAATAGGCTACAGAATTGAGCACTAAACTGAAGAATTTAAGTTTTAGAGCATATTTTAAGAGAGTACCAGCTAGGAGAAATACCAGTAATTGACCACCACCTGCTAGAAAAATCTAAGTGTTGCTTGCACATTCATAGATGTCAATATAAAAAATTATGTAAATTTTGAACTGCAGAAAGTTTATAGTCATTGAGATAACATTAATGTAGGGAAGGGTCAATTAGTGCTCTTGTTAAAAAATAGAAAGAATGAAAGAAAGAATGAGAAGGGGAAGTTTTTGAACCTGTAGGAGCAGCAAGATAGTATACATTACTTTAGTGCCAGGAAAATGTCACATTTGCCTAGTGCAGGAAGGGAGAGTCATCACAGAATATTAGTATGTGGACAGATGAAGATCCGTGACATTCAAGTGGTGTGTCAGACCATTACCACATTTCGAAAGCCATGCTAATTATTTGTGTTTTTCTCTTAGGTAAAAGTTTCATATATGTTGTGAAGTGTATATATTTTATGCAATAGGTGGCAGAGTGACCTAAGATGTGCTCACTGAGGAAATGGAAATTAATATGCAAGCCCCAAATGTCTGATGCTTAGTAAGCATGCATGAGAAGAGATGGGGTAAGTGTTACTCATGCATTTAGGAAATTTCTAAAAAATATATATACCTAATATTTGAATAGGACAACTTGGAGATAATGGTTTACACGTGTTTAAATAAGGCAACTTACAGATGACAATTGTGAAAGATATAAGAAACAATTGGAATTACTGGCTCTATTGCCGCATAATTTGGTAAAGAGTGTTTCACAAACTAATACAGAAGAAAGCTGATAATTTTGCTATCAAATAAGGCATGTGATATACTATGGTATGATGCCAGTATTCTCACTGGGGTAATATATATATATAATTATTGACCATAGGATGGGTAAGGTCAATATATAATCAAATAGAATAGGTTATTCTGAGTACAAAAAGGGGAAACTGGCTAGACCTAAAATGGCCTGCAAGGGCAGCTAACCAAGTATATACCTATGAACCTATAATAATAGGGTTTAAGGGAAGTCTTGAAACATTTTGGTCTGGCATTGCATCATATGGATATTCCAGTAAAGCCTCCTACATTATAGAAGGTATTGTCTTCTTAGAGGACATTGCCCAGGATCTGTTCAGCCTTTTCGTAGAGAATCTATGGAAGTATTCTTGATGTGAAGATCAAAACTAAAGCCTAGCAAAGAAGAGTTGAGATAAACAAACTGGTGACATAAGAAACTCAGTTGGTAGAAGATGGTCCTTAATTAAAGGGTGAAGGTGAGGGGGGTGGGTTAAATTAGAAGAAACATCAGGGCAAGGAACAGAACTATAATATTAGATATTTACATAGCTCTTTGCACTTTAGATAACTGGACAGGTGAAAGTCAGTGCAACATTTCCCTATGTATCAGTTTTTCCTGAAAAGTGAATACTTGCCTCACATGCTTCAATCAATCAGCCCACGGAGAATTTTTATAGTCTGTCTTAAGTTACCAACTTGCAGAAACAGTTGTGTGAGGTGGTTGTGCCACTGTCATTTAGGGAAATGTATTACAAACTGTAGTTAAATGTATTACCAAATGTAATTTTCTCTCAGGAACAGATGCCATGTAGAGGGAGTTATGTCAAAAGTTTAGTGACCTTTCACGTTTAAGCTGTTGAGGGAATACAGATGAAGTAGTGATAATATATAGGTTCATAGGTAAGTACTAAGCTATCTGCCCATGGGCATTTATAAGCCTAGCCACAGAGTAATGGCTTTCGCCTCCCCATTAGATTAGTAACCTGGGCCTCTGTCAACAGGGCTTCTGAAGTGATCCCAGGGTAGAACTTATGATTACCCATCCACTCATCTGTCGAATATGGATTGGGATTCTATTCCAGAGTGAGGGGAGTTGCTGAGACAGGAATCTATCCCTCCAGCATGTCCTGTTTATTGTTGTACATAGGTTCAAGTCGCTAGAGTGAGTGGTTCTGAGGGATCTCGTTTTTTTGAGGTGAAGCATGTCCATTATTTCAGGGTTTGACATGGCCCTATAGGTCAGGCATAGGTCACCTCTGAGCAGACGGTAAGCGACTGAGAAGAGCTGGAGCTTTTTTAGTCGTGCTTCATAGGGTAATTGTTTAAGGCCCTTAATCCTCTTAGTGAGGTACTTCTGTGTTCTTTCTAGTTGTTGCAGGTGTCTAGTGAGGTACATCTCAAATGGGGCATTGTACTCTATTATGGGCCTAATGAGTGAGGAGTAAAGGGGCACAATCACCTCCTTGGAGCTGGATGAGAAACCCTTTGTGATCAGGTGTGCCACATAGAAGGATTTCCTGACCGATTTGTCTATGTGGTTGTCAAAGGAGAGCATGCTATCTACTTGGGTACCCAGGTCCCTAATTACTTCTTCTGTACTTAGTGGATTCCCATCTATGTGGTAGTTTGTAGGTACTTTGTTTTTCCCAAATGGGATTACTATGCATTTTTTGGCATTTAGCTTGAGGCCGTGACTTTGACACCAGGTGTTTGTCTCTGTGAGACCCTTTTGCAGGATGTCTGTGTCAGCTGGAGAGTCAATTATTGCACCCAATTTACAGTCATCTGCGAACTTGGTTAGCCACAGTCCCTCCGCCTTTGCCTGTACTTAGGAGAAATATATACCGAACAGGAGGGGTCCCAAGACTGAGCCCTGTGGGACTCCGCTTGTGACTGGTTTAGAGTCAGACATGGCGCCTGCCATTCTTACCACCATGTGGGTTCTGTTTGAGAGCCAATTAGCAACCCATCTCATGACATGGGTGTTGATATTTAAGCTGGTGAGTTTGTCTATGATTCCTGAGTGTGGGATGGTGTCGAACGCCTTAGCGAGGTCCAGATATTTATTTATTTATTTGTCCATTGGGCCAAAAGAACCCGCTTTCAATGGAGTCCTGGGCATTTAAAAAAGTATTTAAAGTATTACACTCTGATGAGGAAATATGTCAGGTAATTAAGTTGAAAACTGTAAGAGATATGTATTTGGAGAAGATATGCAGATATGCTGTGTGGACCACCTTCCCTTCATCTATGGCCTTGGTGACTGTTTCAAAGAAGTTGACCAAGTTCAGCAGGCAAGATCTGCCTTTAACAAAGCTGAACTGGGTGGGGTCCAGTGTCTGGAGGTTCCCAATGTCCCTGTTAATGAGCTCCATGATAATGTGTTCCATGGCTTTGCAGACCAAGCTAGTCAAGCTTATAGGGTGATAGTTCCCAGGGTCAGTTGTGGCACCACCTTTGTGGAGTGGTATGACTGTTGCTGTATGCCATTCTTTGGGTACATAGCCTGTAGAGAGGCTGAGTTTGAATAGTGATTTGAGATGGGGGGTTAGTTCATTCTGAAGCTCGTGTAAGACACAACCTGGGATAACATTTGGTCCCATTGATGCTGTGTTTTTGGCCTTTGCAAGGGCTGTCTTTACTTGTGTGTCTGAGATATCTGGAGCGCCACATTCTTCTGGGATGGGTACTAGCCCCTTTGGTGGAGAGGGGGGGGGTTGAAGTTTGCACTGAACATGTCAGCCAGGATGTTGGCAATGTCGGTTGGTTCAGTGTATTTATGGCCATTATGCACTAGCTCGGAGCATATCTGAGAGTTTGCCCCTAGACTCTTGACATAGTTAAAGAAGGCCTTGTGGTTATCCTTAGAGTCATTGGCTATTTTTCTTTCAAAGTTGGCCTTGGATGATTTAATGAGGGAGCGCAGTTTTTTACTGATGTTAATCAGAGATGCATTCTTATTTTGGGATTTTGTTCTATCTTGCAGGTGTTTCCTCCTTCTGTTGTAAAGTTTATTTATGGCCGGGGTCCACCAGACTGGCTTCCCCTTTTTTGAGGAGTTGGTCTTGGTTTTACTTGGGTTGGCTCTATCCATGCATTCTTGAAGGTGTTTATAGAATGCACTTGTAAAGGATTCTGCCGATGGGTCATCATTTTCCATTTGATTGGGAGCTTTGAAACTTCCCACCTCGGTCTTGAGGAGTGTGAAGTTGGCTTTAGAGAAGTTTTTTACCTTGATTTCCTTGACTGGGGGGGGGGGGGTGGGATGTGGATGTCCAGTGTGATTAGTTTGTGATCTGATCTTACCAATGACGAGTTTACCTCAGGTGTGGAACATAGGTTCCCCATGTTGGTGATGACCAGGTCCAGTATGTTGTCACTTCTTGTGGGAGTGGTGACAAGCTGTTCAAGGACGTTTGAGTTTATAAACTCAAGAAAGCATTGGGCTAGGGTGTTTGAGCTTGAGTAGTTTTCCCAGTCAATGTTTGGATAGTTGAAGTCACCCAGTAGCATGGCGTTGGGTAGAATCGTCATACTTTCTAATGTTCTCAGGAATGCTGTGTGAGGGTCCTGAGACAAGGTGGGAGATCTGTAGCAAGCTATAAATTGAGCAGTCAATTTACCCGCTGTCAATTGCACTTGGATGGTCTTAGATTCCGCCTGCTGTGCTACTAACCTGGAGGTGTGGGTGTTCTTGATGAATATGGACACACCCCCTCCTTTTGTGTTCCGGTCCTGGTTTTGGGATCTAAAGGTATGGTAGGAGTTATAGCCAGGTAGTGCTGGGGTACTTTCTGGAGCCTTGAACCAGGTTTCTGTCAGTGCACATATGTCGATTTCTTCCATACTAAGGAGAGCCTTGAGTGCATGCATTTTGAGGTTTAGACTTCTGGCGTTGAGCAGCATTACCCTCAGTTTTTGTTTATTATTGTTGTTTATGGAGGTAGGTTTGTCTTTTGAGCCTTGCCTAAAAAAGGCAGTATTGGGGCAGCAAGAGTCTTGGCCAGTATTCAAAAGCCCAGGGGTGACAGGTGCAAGCAGTCTCTGGCGAAGCAATGTGGCTTTTCAAGCATGTCGTCCCAGGCTGACAATTACTAGATCCCCTTTGAATGATACCAGTAGTTTAACCAATTGTTGAAACTGATCATTTTTTCTTCGCATGCTGGCATCATTTTGGGTGAGGGCAGGATGCTACTCAGAGTCAGAGTCATACCAGCCTGGGCTACATGATCAGAGAGCTCCTCTATGTCTCTTTTCATGTAGTCCAGGGAGGTATGTCTCAGGTCATTTACACCAACATGTACAATGACAGAGTCATATTTGTACTTGTTGTGGAGTGACCTGAGTGCATGTGTTATGTGGCGGATTCTGGCACCCGACAGGCAGCTTACGGTAACCTTCTCCTTGTTCAGTCTAGTGAGTAGGATGTCTGTGTGCCTGATGATAGAATCACAGATTACTAGTGTGTTAGGTGTGTTATTTAGCCTTAGGGGCTGTTTTTGCTTGGCACACTGACGTCTATGGTATATAAATGAATAACTGAGGGCTGATTAACTGTGAATGCTCATTTATGAAAATGTAAAAGCTATGACTGTTATCATATAGATATACTATGCTCTCTGTAATAATTGATCTGAGTTTGGGAATCCAATGACTAAACACTCCTCTCTGTCCACAAACCAGTCAAATCTGCTGGGCATAGTCTGTACTCATACCATATTGCTAAAGTCTGGAACTACTTACTTGTATCCATCAAGTAAATATATTCCATCCAATCCTTTAAAAACTTTCAAAAAGACTGCCTAGCCAAGATCTGGCTCTGTTCTTGTTGTTCAACCTAACCCTCTTACTCTCCCTTCTTCACTCACTTCTTTACTTCAATTTCTCTCCCCTGACTCTCTTCCTAAATATGCCAAAACTGTGTTTTTTTTTCTCTCACTTCATATTGCAGTTCCTGTTTACTAACTCATCTGCAATTTCTCTAAAAATTGGCTAAAATTTCTCTAAATATTAAATTGTCATATACGTTATATACATTCTTAACCAATGTTTTCATATTATGTCTAATTTGGTAGAATTAAGAAAACTATAAAGGTTGTAGTATTATTTTTGAAGATTGTAAACTTATTGTTCTTAAAATGATTTTGTAATACTTTGGAGCTTTTCTCTCCAGGCTGCCACTGAAAATTGAAAATGGGTACCTACCCAGTCAGACTTTCCTGGCTATCAAATGTTAATAAGTAAATGCCTATATATGAATATATATATATATATATATATATATATATATATATATATATATATAGAGAGAGAGAGAGAGAGATTCACACAAACACACAAATTGTAAGAACAACTTTTTATTTATTTATTTAACATTTGTTGACCAGGAAAGTCCAGCTAGGACAGATCACATTTTCAGCAAAGGCCCAGGGAGAAACACTCCAGATGCATGTCTTTGGAATGTGGGAGAAAACCAGAGTACCCAGAGGACATGCAGACTCTGCACAGAAGGTAACCCAACCAAGAATCAAACCAGTGAACCTCTTGTTGTAAGGCAACAACATTAACCACTGCACCACTATGCCACCCAAAATGCCATGTTACATTTATATTAGCTAATCTTGAGTAATTACTAATGGCATGATGTAGGAAGGGAGCCAGGTAGAAGGAAAATGAGATAATAAAGGCTAATTAAGCAACCAGAGGACTGAAACAATTATTTTCTTGCTTGCATTTTTAGAAAGCCTACACCCCAGGTTTCTCTTCCCTAGGAAAATACTGCCATGGTTGGTTACAAGAAAGCTCCAAGAAAATAGAAAAAGAAAGAAAAGCAACATTTTCATCATCTGCGCATCATTTGGATTGCGTATACACATGCAGAAATGTAAACAGGGCTTTAGGTGTACCTTAATTCATTGTATAAGTTAGCACCACTGTCTCAAGCTATAATAAACAGGTACAATATGATGATGCAGGGAGAGTACGGGATAAAGAATAGTAAGAAAAAGAGCTTCTCTTCTGAGCTGGAAATAATCAAGTTTGGGGTATGGTAAGGGCAGTGTAAGTCACCAGTTTGCATGTCTGAGGACAGTGCAGGATAAGTAAATTTATGCATGTTGCTCATGAAGGTCAATCACATGTCAAAGAGATACAGATGTAAAGAACAACTACTGCTAAAACAAGGTGCAAAATATTTATTCTTTGGAGAGTTAACATAGTCTTTCCTTAAAGGATAAGAGAGGATTACATGGGGATGATGGAAGGATTACTGACATAAGATCTGGCTATCAGATCCTACTACTTCTTTGGGTAAGTTTTCAGGTAGAGATCAGCGAAAAACTTTCTTTTGTGCACACCAGCAAGGGAAGATGCATCTAACATACTGCAGCCAGTCACATGGTGAAACCAATCAATCTAGTAAGACAGCAATTTGCTCAACTGATGGTGGCACATAGCGATCACATTGAGTTTCATAAATTATGCCCTCTGCTAACACTGAAATATGTAATATGGAGAAGAGGAAACTGTGGAAACTCAGACACAGTCAGTGCTGAGGAGTGATAGGCCAGTGTGTTCCCATATGATAGAACAATGGATGGCACAGGATGAAATTGAAGAGAAGATGCCATGGGAACATGTTATAAAACTTTCTACAGAAAGCCTGCAAGAAATGGAAAACAAAAAAATGTGCCTTCAGTTTAGAAGAAAATGAGCTAAGGGAAGAGTTGCTTGTTTAATAGTGATAGACAGACTTATTAAGCTCAATGAAAGAAATAGAATGCAGAAGATCAATAAAACCCCAAAAGTCTAATGTTTGATAAAACAAATGAGCACAGTAATTAGGACTGCCCACAGACATCCATACGATATAACAGAAGTAAATAGGATAAATTAATGTGCAGCTAAGTTAATAACTGATGAAGTTCTACCAGAAGAACACAGGGTAGTGAAGGAAAAGAAGGGGAGAAATTGAATATCATCATGGAAGTATCGAATAGAGAAAACTATAAAGCAAATAAGACAAGAAGTGTCACTGTTAGAGTATAAAAGAGGGAACAGATCAACAAAAATACTTAGAAAGATAGACATGATAAAATCAAAGCGCAGTATTAGAAAAGATCGGGATCTATTGGGATCTATTGTGCAATATGACAAATAATAAAGTAAAAATCTCAGCACAGGCCGAAAAAACTTAGAAGATACATAGATAAATATAAAGGAAAAGTACAAAAAATAAGCAATTTATTGACAACCAAAAAAATTTTTGTAAAGAATTGGGAAACAAGATAAAAGGAATTGAAAGACTACCAGATAGAACAAAATGGCAATAAAAGAAAGTCATATGGAACAAAGGATCATGTGTTGTTAAATAAAGTCATAGTGCAGAACTGTAAAAAGGGGAAGAATCTAAGTATTGCATGTCTTGACTACAAAAAAAGCATTTGATAGTATCCCACATTCTGGATAAAAAGAGATTAAAAATGTATACGATACACCCTACACTGATTGGTTACATTATAGTGACCATGAAACAGTGGCAGACCACTTTACAATTAAGCCATGATAAAGGACAAATTATTATCCCAGGGATAACATTTCAAAGGGGATATTCCAGGGTGACTCTTTATCACCGCTGCTATTCTGTCTTGCCCTTAACCCATTAAGCTGTCTACTTAACAGCTTAGGCTATGGCTATAATTTGGCTCCTAGAAAACAACAAAGTTTAAAGACTTTTCATATTCTTTGTCGATGATTTAAAACTGTATAGCTTATCAGATGAGGAACTGAAAATACAACTGCAAGTTATCAAAACTTTTTCAGATGATATAAGAATGTCATTTGGTTTTGATAAATGTGCAAAAGCAACCTTTAAAGCAGGAAAACTGCAGCACCAAGAAAACATCAATTTCGGACACGAATGTTATATAAAAGAGTGTATAAATACTTGGGAATTGATGGAGGATCAACAATAAAACATGAACAAATGCGAATACAACTTAGTAAGGAATACTTTAGAAGACGTAAATGAATCCTGAAAACAGCATTGACATCTAGGAACAAAATTCAAGCTAAAAACTAATTTCCTCTTCCTGTCCTGACTTACAGTTTTGGAGTGACCGACTGGCTCCAAAACATGTTGGATAGATTATACAGGAAAACAAGAAGGATGCTTCATGCTCATCAAGTGATTTATAAAAAATCAGTGTATTCCCCATTCTGAAGGATGGATGGGCCTCCTTGAAATTGACTACATGTATAAATCTGTAATCGTGAGACTGCACACGTATCTGCTGACCTCACAAGACCCAAACACAGTGAATGTTTTGAAACATGAGGAGAATAAGTCTAAGATGACTTACTTTTCTACTTAATCTAGCAGAAGCATATCAGTGTCAAGCAGGAATGGAAATAGACTGAAGTAGATAAAAATAAGGAAAGAACTGAGTTGCCAAAAAACAAAAGAAAGAATATAAGGTGAAGGAATAGATGAGAAGGCAAGAAATGTGGAAAATGCATAAATATAGTTGCAAGTATAGAAAGTTCTGGAAGAACCTCATGTTGATCAGGAATGGATAAGGAAAGGGGAATTCAAACCAAGAGATGAAAGGTTGGTTTACAAAGTCTATTGAACATGTGGGAGAAACAGACAAATGTAAGTTTTATAAAACAGAACTGCAAACAGTTGCACACCTCATTGCTGGTTGTGACACACTAATGGCAGAAGGACTGTATACTGAAAGGCATAATAATGTGGCAATGCTGTTGCACTGGGGATTGTGCATACATTATGGTACTGAAGTGGCTGAAAAACACTGGAAAAATGAGTCACAAAGAATCATAGAAAATGATGAAGTCTGCATCACATGGGATCACCCATTACCAACAGTTCAAAAGATAGATTCTAGAAAACTGGATATAGTGGTCCATGAAAAGAAGACAAAAGTAGCATTGATCACTGAAATCACCGCACCCAGTGACTACAGTGTCTTGTGTACAGAGAGACACAAAGTCATAAAATATCAGGATTTGCAGGCAGAAATGAGAGCAATGTGGAAGAAAGATATCCAGACCGTTCCAATAGTAGAAAGAACAACGGGTCTTATAAAAAAGAATCTACAATTGTACTTAGATATAATATCAATACATGTAACCCCATATAAATTGCAGAAGGTGTCATTACTGGAAACATTGCGGGTGCTGTAAAGAGCACTTCTGGTTGACATCAAAGATTGAAACAATACTAATTTCATAAACTTTAATCATACTTTGACTTAGGAATGAGGTCCATTCCCGTCATGGTGTTAGACACCCAAAAGACTTGGAAAAATTAAAAGGAAGAAGAGAAGCACAGAAGTCAGGGGATGCACATACGCAGATGGATAAAGGAATACTGATGACGTAGTAATAAGCTACAGAAATAATACACAATGTCTAAACATAAACGCTCTTTTAACCTCTGTACAGATTTTGGAACTCTGGATTAAAATCAGTAGTCAGGAATGTACTCTTAGAATCTAACTTGAATATTCTAAATATATAATGCCATGTTTCTCAGGTCTGCATGCCTAACAAGTCTTGAAAAATGACTTACTTACCCTCTTAACAGAAACTGGACAATATAAAACCAAGGTAGGTGGGGAGGCTATGCCCCCCACACCCCGCCCCCAATGTGGGGGTCTGTGTCCCCCACAACCACATAACTATACTAACTCCAGGGTCACAATACAGTGGGGAAAAGAGCATGTACACTGCCACTACTATTTTTGGTGAAATGGGATTCGGTCGTATGAGTTTTCGGTCATTTGAGCTTTCAACCTCTTTTGATCTCTGTGAAATGAGTTTTCGGCGAAGTGAAGTGAATCCATATATATATATATATATATATATATATATATATATATATATATATATATATATATATATCCATTGGATGCAATATGCTATCTAACTGCAGTATAAAGCAGCATAAACATTTGGGTTATCCACTTATTGATCGACTGATGCATGACTAATAACCTGCCATGTTCCTCAACACAAAAATAAATACCTGTTTTGACAAAATATTAGTATCAGTGTATTCTCTTCAGGATTCCATTTTGAGACATCCCTTATAAGTACACATTCTTGGAATCAAGCTGTCATTTTCACAGTAGGGTTTATTTACATTTCATTGTAATACCTGTTAGGCTAGATTGTCAACTATTTGTTGTCTGTTGTGACATAAGTGAGGACTGCACATGTGGATAGTTTTGCAGGTTATATATGGGACGTCTATAAAAATGGCTTTTATAACTAAACTTTTATTACAGTTCTAATGGTGAGAGAACATGATAATGCCAAAGAATAAAGAATGTGTAACTTTTTGAACTGTGTTATTACAGCACTTTTTAACCTCCTGGACTTTTTAGTCACATGTAACATTATATAGTATCAGCCAAGAAGCACTGTTGAATACAAAATCTCAACTAATATATTATATGAAAAAATGACTGCAGGAGGACAAAATTTAAACTTATGCAGGATCACTCATAGCTGTCTGCCTTTCTATTGTTCATGCTCTGCCAGTAGTAGATGAGTTACGTCATAAGGAGGGCTGCACTGATGGAAAAGTGCATCTTTTGCTGCAATTTGTACTAAAGTGTTAATAGTGTTATAGTGCCTTTGCTGTGGCTTTTTTCCATTTGTTTGAAAAAAAGACATCTGATTTATGGTGATAGTCTTGCTTCTTCTCGGCCATAGTTCCCATACGCTGCTCCTTAACTTCCCCACTTCAAATTTGATGTTTCCATGCAGTACAGTAAGGGCACTTAGTGGATTGTTCTCTTTATATACTGTTCAGTGTAAGACTAGCATAGACAGGTGAGGTGATGCAGGACACCTCTGCACTACACTACGTTATCCACAACCCATCATTCTGTTGTACTGTCTGCTGCATTCATTGTGTGAGTACCAGACTGCTGGTACTGCATTGTGTTCTACAAAGTAAGTGGTGCACACAGCATTCTGTTGTGCTCTCTGCTGTATGAGCTGTGTAGGTACCAGACTGCTGCATTGCACTGTGGTCTCCACAGTCACTGGTACACCCAGCTTTCTGTTGTGATTTCTGATATATGCACTGTGCTGGTAGCAGTCTGCAGCACTGCACTGTGTTTTGCACATTCACTGGTGTACCTACAATTTAGTTGTACTCTCTGTTGTATACACTCTGCTGATACCATACTACTGCACTGCACTGTGTTCTTCCATGGTAGCTGGTATGACCAACATTCAGTTGTGCTCTCTGCTGTATGCACTGTGCTGGTACCATACTACTGCACTGCATTGTGTTCTCCATGGTAACCGGTATGACCAACATTCAGTTGTGCTCTCTGCTGTATGCACTGGACTGATACTAGTCAACAACACTGCACTGAATTCTATACAGTCACTGATGTACATAACATTCTGCTGTTCTCTCTGTTGCATGGACTTTGTGAGTACCAGACTGCTGTAATGCATTGTGCTTTGTACAGTCATTTGTGTACCTAACATTCTGTTATGCTCTCTGCTGTATGTAGTCTGCTGGTACCAGTCTGCTGCACTGCATTGGGTTCTGTACAAATAGTGTTGTATCAGCATTCTATTTCTGTCTCTGTTTCATGCACTTTGTGAGTACCAGACTGCTGTAATGCATTGTGCTTTTTGCAGTCAGTTGTGTACCAAGCAATCATCTGTGCTGTCTGCTTTATGTACTTTGCAGATACCAGACTGCTGTACTGTGTTGGGCTCTTTACAGTCAGAGGTGTACCTATTATTATGTTCTCTCTGCTGTATGCACTATGCTGATACCAGTCTGCTACACTGCTCTGGTTTCTTCATGGTAACAGGTATGACCAATATTCGGTTGTACTCTTTGCTGGATACAATGCGGTGGTACCATACTGCTGCACGGCATTGTGTTCTCCATGGTTTCACAATAAGTTAATCCACAAAGGGCTGTTAAAATGCCCATTTACCGAAGTTTTGTCTGAGGTGGAGGCGTGAAAGTCTCCTAGACAGGAATCAGAAAAGAGGAGCCATTCAATTCCAGCATCTCCAAAATCTGCAGAATAGAAATCTTCTAAAGGCCAGGTTTTATCTTTGGAACCAAACCCAAAACAAACTAAATTGACACCAACAACTGTTTCAGCACCAAAGACTGAAACTCCCTCCACGGTGCCAACAAGTACTACAGAGCCTACAAAACTTACTTTGGTACTGACTCCTTCATCGGTACCTATGACTACTACTTTAGAGCCTACAAGATTTACATCTGTGCTGACCCCTTCATCTATACGTATCAATACCAGCAATAGTTTTTCCCATTTAGCTGGTCATTTCCCCTCCAACACAGACTTTTGGTCAGTCAACCATGGTGCCAATGGTCGAATCCTTAGCCTGGACTAGGTACTCCCGTTCCATTGACCCTTTCATTGGTGAGCAATTGAGTCCCTTTATTGAACAGCCAGATTCACCCTTGGGGGATGTCTATTTGATCTACCAGGAGATTTTTGGAGCTTGATGTAGTTAGCTTATTGGATCAACTGTTGACAGCCAGAGGTCTTCCAGCCCCCCCTCTAAGATCTCCCTCTCATCCGGAGCTGAGGTCTACTCAACACAGACTCCATCCTATCTTCCTCCTTTAACCTCTCCACAGGTCTTGGAGCCCTCAACTTTGACACCACTCCTGGTACCAACTACTTCAGTGCCAATGATGGACCTCAACTCAGCTCCAGAGCTGACTCTGTGGCCCTCAGCTCAGTCAGAGCCAACCCACCCTTGGGACCATGACTTGGCTGCCGGCTCTGGGATACCTAGTTTTGTGACAATTTTTTCCATGGTGATGTCTACAGTTCCGGGAGCTTTGACAGTTACAGTCCTCTCAGGGTTTCTACTCTGGAGGTGGGCTCATAGGAGTGGGGTGTGATCCTGGTTCTGAGGTTGTCTTTCCCAGTTTCAGGATCCCATCCCTCTTCAGGCAGGCCTAGCTTTCAGATTATGGAAAGAGCTCTTGCCTCAGCAGACTTGCAGTTGGCACCATCTACGTTGGCGTGTCACATCTACATATCCTGTGGCTCACAGCTGTCACAACCTTCTACATCAGGGTAGCAGGCACATGAGCAACAAGACACCCTGCAGCAGGGTAATCTCTCTTCAGAGTCCTCCTCAGACCTTCCCCCTGGGGACCCACCCCGTAAGAGGTCACGCAAGAGGAAGCACTTAGATTCTCCAGAAGAATCTCTTACTGAGGATACAGACTACAATGAAGGGGAAAGGTCCCCATGGTCACCCCCTGAAGATGTCTCCTTTGGAGACATCCTAGAAATCTTGAAATAGAAGGGTGATTGGAAGTCCACCAACCCTTCCTCCGAGGAATCTGTTTTTTGTAGGTTTTTCGTGCCCGACCTTCTACTTCGTGGGTGACCCCACCTGCCGATGATTTGGTCAAGCTTATCATGCAGTGTTCTTGGAAGCCCTTGACACTACAGAACTAATCCCTAACAACCTTTGCCATATGGTCATTTAACTTCTTGGCACATTTTACCCATCTTCAGAGGGACCTGATCACTGAGCTCTTAGGCACCTTGGCAGGAGCAGTGTCTGACAAGGTACACGATAAAGTTGCCTCCCAACTTGTAACCCTAGAATCAATATCCAGTTCGTCCATGTGGCTTATTCCTCACACAGCCAAAGGGAAAGCCAGGTAAGCAGGTACAGTCGTTGCCATTAGGCACCATGCCTGCATACGCTTTTGTAATTTTTGCAGACCCCTTCATCAATGCTCCTGTTGATGCTACTTTTCTATTTGGCCCCAAAGTCAGAGACAAATTAACCAGGTGTGAGAAGGACAGAAATACCCTTTCTGCTGTGGGCGTGCATTTTTCAACTATTCAATGAACTTACTCCAGGAATCAGAGGAGTGGGAAGATGTGGTTCAGGAAGTACCAAGGGCCTTTTTGGGACACACGTGGTGAGTTTTGCCCCTGGGACAGAGGGGGGATCTCATCTGGAAGATACCCCCATGTGGCAGAGGAGGCCCACATAACCAGGGTTCCAGTGATTCCTTCTCTGGGCAACCCTACCAGCACTCCTGAGTGGCGGCGAGATTGACTACCTCTGGAGGCAGTCGGGGGAGTAGTCTCTCTGCACCATTTAGCCTGGCACTCAATAACATCAGATTCCTGAGTGCAGATGATAATTACCAGAGGTTACCATATTCCCTTTGATCTCTATCCCAGGCCACAAAGGCTAATCCCCGATGTTCCACCTCATCAGAGGGATACAGCAGCATAAAACAATTCAAAAGCTGCTTCAAAAGAGAGCCATCCAAACAGTCCCACCAGACCAAATGGGATCCAGATTTTACTCAACTTCTTTTTAGTGCCAAAAAAGACAGGGGACTAGAGGCCAATTCTAGACCTCAGTGTCTTGAACAAGTTTGTTTGACAGACAAAATTCCGGATGGTCACAGTACAGTCTATCCTTCCATTTTTGGAGAAAGACGATTGGATGTGCTCTATAGATCTTCAGGACATGTATTACCACATAAAGACGGACAACCACTCCAGAATATACCTCCACTTCTGTCTGGGAGCCAGTCACTACCAATTTTGAGCACTGCCCTTTGGTCTCACCACAGCCCCCAGGGTGTTCACCAAATGCATGGCAGTGGTTGCAGCTCATTTAAGGCTACGAGGATTCCATGTGTTTCCCTATCTAGACAACTGGCTCCTCACTGCCCCCACCAGGCATCTACTGCTTCATCTCTTGGACTCCATCCTAGACCTTGCAGATTGTTCAGGCATTTCAATAAACAGAGAAAAGTTAAAGCTGTCTCCCACTCAAGAGATAGAATTCATCTGAGTAACTTTCAACACAAACTCCTGTACGGCTGCTTTACCTCTACACAGGCTGCAAAGGTTAAGATCACAACTTCAAGTGATATTCTCACATGACAAAGTCTCGGCTCACTTAGTCTTGCAACTTCTAGGGTCAATAGCTGCAACAATCACTCTAGTTCCATTAGCAAGGTACCACATGAAATTGCTCCAGTGGCTTTAGGCATCACAGTGGCCTCTGTTGACACACCCAATGTCTTTCCTAATCTGCATAACCAATCAATGCAAGCAGGATCTAATGTGGTGGATGAAGTCAGAACAGGAATTATGAAGTCATCCTTTGAACCCCACTCAGTCCAAGGCCATAGTGACCACGAATACATCCCTAATGGGATGGGGGGGGGGGGGCATTTTCAGGAAAAGACAGCCCAAGGCACTTGGTCCCCCTCAGAGACCAATTTGCATATCAATGTCCTGGAACTGAGGGCCATGCTTCTAGCATTGCAGGCATTTCAATCGACCCTCCCTTCAGGGACAATTGCTATCCAATCAGATAGTAGTCTGGTACATCAACAATCAGGGTAGAACCAGATCTTACCCTTTATGCTGGGAAGCCCTAAAAGTGTGGCAATGGGTGATAGCATTCAACCACTTTCTGACAGCAATACACATTCCGAGTAATTCCAATGTGATTGTGGACAAACTGAGCAGGTGCATTCTCCTGCCTCATGAGTGGTCTCTCAGTCCCAATGTAGAGAGGAAGATTTTTCGTTGGTGGGGTCAGTCTTGCTGCAACCTATTTGCATCTCCCATAAACCACAAATGCAGTAGCTACTTCACCCTGTCAACCCTGGGAGAGACCCCAAGAGATGCTCTCCTACACAATTGGCCCCGGGACTGCTTTACACCTTTCCACATTTCCCCCTGATCTCCCAGTTTTTGAAGAAGGCCCAACAGTTGAGAAGCAAAGTGATACTCATTGCTCCTTATTTGCCCCAGCAAGCCTTGTTCCCCTGTCTCTGACCTCACCTGGTTCACCGTCTGTGGACTCTGGACCCAACCCCAGACCTGTTGTCTCATCCACAGGGGATGGTCCATCCCAACCAACACAGTCTCAGGCTGATGGCTTGATACCTCCACTTCCAGTAATTGCCAGGAAAAAACATCTATCTTCTCCAGTTCAAAAGATTCTTCTGCCTTCCCATAAGCCATCCACACAGAAAACTTTATCTGAGTAAGTGGAACAGATTTGAGATTTGGGCTCTTGCAGAAGAAACTGATCCCTTTTCAGCCTCACTTGATAAGGTTTTAGAATATTTGTCAACTATTTTCCAATCAGGAGCCTCAGCTTCTACTATTAGGGTTCACTTAGCGGCTATTTCCAATTTTCATAATGGTTTTGATGACCTATCCTTAATGTCTCATCGCCTTTGTAAAACCTTCTTGAAAGGCATTTTGCATTTGAAACTACCCTTTAAAGAACCCATTGAACCTTGGAATTTAACATTAGTTTTGCAAAGTTTAATCAGTCAACCTTTTGAACCAGCAGCCACCTGTGATATCAAATTCTTATCTTAGAAGACCCTTTTCCTAGTGGCGATCATGTCAGGCAGGAGAATATCAGAATTCCAGGCACTGTGCATGAAACGTCCATGCATTATTTTTCATAAAGAGAGAGTATGACTTAGAAACAACCCCTCCTTCCTTCCTAAGGTTGTATCAGACTCAAATATTAACCAATCTATATATCTACCAGTTTTCTTTCCAAATTTCTCAAACAAGGGAGAATATTGTTTACATTTGTTGGATGTGCACAGACAATTATGTGTTTACCTGAATAGAACAAAATTGTTTAGAAAATCAGACCAATTGTTTTTGTCCTTTTCAGGCGCTCAGCTGGACAAAACGGTACCCAAAGTTACCTTATCAAAAGAGTTGAGCCATTGCATCACCTTTGTTTACAACCAAAATAAACTAAATCTATCAACAAAGGTCAAGGCTCATTCTACCAGATCAGTTTCCACTTCAGTAGCCTTTCATTCTAGAGCCTCGATGGATGACATTTGTGCAGCGGCCACTTGGGCTACCCTGCATACCTTCATCATTCATTACAAATTGGATATGGTCTCCAGGGGAGGAGCATCCTTTGGCTCTATGGTGCTCAGGAATATCCTTCTGAAGGGTCTCCCGGGACATAAATTAGCTAGGGACTCTGTCCCAACAGTCAAGAATGAATTAAGACTGACAACATCAGATAAAGAAGTTATGTTCTTACAATAAAATTCCATCTATGTTGTCGATCTTCACCATCCAACCCCCTCCAAAGACTCCTGGAGGTTCCGATCTAGTCCTGGTTTTTGTGATACAGCAGTTGCTCAGACAAAGCTTCTACCTTTTATTTCTACAGGCAAAACTTGATCTGAGGGAAAGGGAAGAGAGGCACTATGGGTAGCCTTAGCTCGAGAGTTTCTGGCTGGCGAGAGCTTGTTACAACAGCCGAGTCGGTTCTGATGACAGAACTGAACCCGAAAATTCCAGCATGAATGAAGATCGACAACACAGACGGAACACTCTGGTAAGAACATAATTTCTTTTTCTCTCTGCTGTATACACTGTGCTGGTACCAGTCTGCTGCACTGTGCTATGCTCTGTACAGTCAGACGTGTACCTAATATTATGTTGTTCTTCCTGCTATATGTACTGTGTTGGTACCAGTCTGCTGCACTGTGTCGTCCTCTGTACAGTCAGAGGTGTACCTAATATTATGTTGTTCTCTCTGCTGTATGCACTGTGCTGGTACCAGTCTGCTGCATTGTGGTGTGCTCTGTACAGTCAGAGGTGCACCTAATATTATGTTGTTCTCTCTGCTGTATGCACTGTGCTGGTACCAGTCTGCTGCATTGTGGTGTGCTCTGTACAGTCAGAGGTGTACCTAATATTATGTTGTTCTCTCTGCTGTATGCACTGTGCAGGTATCAGACTGCTGCACTGTGGTGTGCTCTGTACAGTCAGACGTGTACCTAATATTATGTTGTTTTCTTTGCAGTATGCACTGTGCTGCTACCAGTTTGCTGCACTGCATTGGGTTCTGCACAGTTAGTGTTGTATCAGCATTCAATTTCTGTCTCTTTTGCATGCACTGTGAGTATACCTCTGAACATCTCAACTTTCAAAGTCATAGCAGGAGACTTTCAAGAATCAAAGCAACGGGCTTGAAATCATAGCAATTAAAATTTGTTTTCTCAAATATTTGTACCTCTGGGGAGGGAAAGTGCAATTTGTAAATTAATGCCTCTAGGACTGAGGGTATAATACTTACATTTGCCATCTTGGGTGACACTACTTGTAAAATTAGGATCTTTGTGGTTGTAACAAATGCATGACTACATAGCTGCACCAGAAATGCTTCCTTACTGCAAGCATGTCTTGATGCATTACATACCTAAGTTGCACAAGCACACTTTGATATGATACAAAACATCCAAGTAACAACTAGTGCAATAAAAAAACACCAGCAACTTCAACATAGTAAACAGAATACAGACTGTTTTTGATGTTGGCAGTTTCAAACTATTTCATTTAAGATAAAAAAAAAACACATCATGTGAGCTAAAGTATATCATGAATTGTAGCAAACCGATGATCTAGCCCCCCACAATGTGTACCCCTCCACCACAGTCCCACATTGTGCACATTTCTGAGCAGTATTCTTTTCAGTACAGATAACAGTAACACAATCACAGACTTAACAATGTATTACCAGCATTCTGATTATATAAAAAAACCCATTAAACAGCATACATAAAATATGACAAATAAGCCAACTTTGTAATCAAACTTGTACTATATAATCTCTCACACTGCTTCACAAAATAATAACAATAAGCATCTGTACTGGCTGACTAAATAATTAAAATGTGAGCAGAACACAGAACCAGAGTGCATTTTCTTCTTCTAAAGTCACAAAACATAAGCATAAAAAAATAAGTAGTGAAAGCTAGCCAACGGGGCGAACACAGATGGACTAAGTAGTTATTTGGTAATGGTAATAAGTGCATGCACAGACTTGTGGGTCGGCCAGCATCCTGAGACAGGAAGTAGTAAATCCACTGTCACAATGCTTCTTTATCCACCTATGAGCATGAGCAGACTCCACAATTACAGCAGCAGGAAAAGGAAACATTATGCCAGAGTTGTCTTCTATTATAGTGGTTCACGGTGTTCCCTGTCCACATTGCTCTTAACCTGTTTGCTCCAGAAATAGGAATAAATTCAGAAATAACAGGGGGACAAAGGATCAAATTCTGATACAATTTTAAAATATTTCTCTAACTCACTTAAAAAGAAAGTTGAATAATGGGTTTTGCATCAACATGCAGTTTCTGAACAATAAAATGTATGAAACTGCCATTAATGACCAAGTGTAATCCTCATGATTACTACTTTAATTCACTTGAAAATTGATCAAACAATTGGTTTTGAATCAACATGCATTTCCTGAACATTAAGTATGAAACTCTAATGCCCTGCATTATTCACTGATTGCTACCTACAGAATATATGTGTGTGAATGAGAAGGAGGATAGAGGAATGGTGAGGATGCAGGGAGTAGAGGTGGCGAAGGTGGCTGAGTTTAAATACTTGGGGTCAATAGTTCAGAGTAACGATGAGTGTGGAAGAGAGGTGAAGAAGATATTACAGGCAGGATGGAGTAGGTGGAGAAGAGTGTCAGGAGTGATTTGTGACAGATGAGTACCAGTAAGAGTGAAAGGGAAGGTCTACAAGAGGGTAGTGAGACCAGCTATGTTATATGGGTTGGAGACACTGGCACTGACAAAAAGGCAGGAGTTTGAGCTGGATGTGGCAGAATTAAAGATGTTAAGATTTGCACTGGGTGTGACGAGGGTGGACAGGATAAGGAATAAATATATTAGAGGGTCAGCCCAAGTTGGAAGGTTTGGAGAAATGCCAGAGAGGCAGGATTATGTTGGTTTGGACATGTGCTGAGGAGGGATGCTGAGTATATTGGAAAAAGATGCTAAGGATGAAGCTACCAGGTAACAGGAAAAGAGGAAGGCCTAAGATAAGGTTTATGGATGTGATGAGAGAGGACATGCAGGTGGTTGGTGTGACAGAGCAAGATGCAGAGGACAGGAAGAAATGGAAACAGGTGATCTGCTGTGGCGACCCCTAATGGGAACAGCCAAAAGAAGATGATGATGATTCACTGATTGTAACCATCAATTATTCACCTGAACATCAAACATTTTTTGAGGGGCAGGACAAAAATATGTGGCAAAATCAGAGATATTCTGCAAAATCATAACACAGCTATAAGGTATGCCACCTAGTGGAAGGAACACTGGCTGCAGCATAAGCAAGACACAGTGACCATTAAGGAAAGCTCCATTCCAAAACCAATAGTGGTACAATTGCAGATCACTCTTTTAGTCTTTACTAAATAGTGTCTGAAAAATATTCAAAGTGCCTTACAGTACCACTTTTTGAACTGACTGCACTGGCAAAAAACAAAACACATTAGCAGCATGTTGAGATCTGTAATTATTCCCTTTGACCCTTACAACTTAGCCAATGAAACCGAGGAAATCAGAGTCACGTCTTCTTATAGCAGAGCATCAGACCAGCTGCACTTAAATGCAGTGAATTAGAAATGCTCCGCAAAATCTGGAGTGGTTGAGAGGTATAATTATGAGTTTCCAGACTACAGCATTTCACTGTATTTTACACAGTCAGTGATATATGCAGCATTTTATTCCCCTGTCTGCTTAATGCTCCATGAGTGCATTGGTCTGCTGTACTGTGCTTTGCACATTAATTGATGTACCCAGCATTCTGTTCCACTGTCTACTGCATGTAATATGAGTGTATCAGACAGTTACATTGCAATGTGTTCTGCACAGTTACTGGTGTGCCCAGCATTCTGTTCCCCTCTCTGCAGCATGTGCTATGAGTGTAACAAACTGCTAAACTGCAATGTATTCTGCACAGTCACTAATGTACCCAGTAATCTGTTCCACTGTCTGCTGCATGTAATATGAGTGTATCAGACTGCTAAACTGCAATGTTTTCTGCACAGTCACTAATGTACCCAGCATTCTGTTCCCAAGTCTGTTGCATGTGCTATGATTGCCCTAGACTGCTATACTGCAATATGTGTTGCACAGTCACTGGTTTACCCAGCAGTATGTTGCTCTGTCTGCTGCATCTCCTATAAGTGTAACCAGACACAAGGAAGACATTTCCTGAAAGGCAGAATCTGGAGCTATGCTGGACTAAAGGAATACATTGCTTTCTTAAGCAGAGTAATCATTTAACACTCAGTTTTCTGCTACACTTTTATACTAATTTCAGTCATAGTATGCGATCAGGGTAGAACTTCATAAAGCACAGAAATAAAAAGAGATATAATTTTGCAGAAAGCTCTTGAGGGTGAGGCACCCAATGCAACAACTATATGAGAGAAATAATTGAGACACAAGAGTAGTCTTTTTGGGTTTTGAAACAATTGCTTTAGTACTGGTCTTGGCTGAATATAACTTCTTAGATAAATGAACAGAGCAGGGAATCCAAAACACTCGAAGCCGGTACAGTCACGTTAACCACTTTATTAAATGTTGAGCGCTTTCATCTGCTAACATGCAGATTTCTTCAGAACAGTTACCAAAACAGAAGAACTGGCTTAAATACTTAATATAGGCGCCAAACACTAATTGTTAAAATACATCTTAAAACGGCCATGTTTACAAAGTACAACTCAATTAATATGCCTTGCCACAAGACTTGTGATACACTAAAAAGTTATGAAATCAAAATAAACTTACTTAACTTCTCCCTAATATTCAAAATGTTTGTTATAAAATGTATACATCATGTATAAAGTGTTTAAAATGTGTTTAAAATGTGTTTAAAAACTGTACTAATGCTATATAGTTAAAGTATTACATAAAAAATGGATGAAATACTATACTATTGATGGGTGCACAGTGTATTAGTCCTGTTTTTTACAAACGCTGAAAGCATAAGCGGATCGTTATAAAACTAGGGCATACTGGTGTAGTGTACCTGCTAATCTATCTTGTAAACTAATCCAAATAGGTTAAAAAGTAAAACATAGTCTATTAACACAAACTACATGTAGCATACTGTAGTACTTTAATTAAGAATAAAATGAAATAAAATAAAATAAAATAAACTACAGATCCTACAATCCTACAATGGTGAAAAGGTGACGTTAGCAAGCTTATGGAAATGGTAAACAGGCTCACAGAAGCTGTTATGGGCACCACTCATATGAACAAATTAGACACTGAGAATATCCAACAACACTGTCAGAGCTAACTTTGTTATTGTAGAGCTAGAATGGAAGATAGCCACCTACATATTGATATGGTAGCAAACTCAGCTAACATATCACTGGATGAAGATTTTACTTTTGACCTAAGCATGGTGAATCTGCAAATGGACAATGACAAATTAGGTATTTCAGGACTTATTCTAATGTAGTGAATAAAACAACTCACAACAATAAAGGTACTGTAAATAAGGATCCACTAGATAGTCCTAAAAAAACTTATACTGAAAATACTAAGGACACAGGAGTGTCCAACATGTTTAATGATTTTGTATTTGACCAATATGATTTTATTAACAAGTATGACTCTAATGATAAATTTGATAGAGTACATTTTAATATGCATAATAATAATTATTCAAAGGATGACATAAAATCTCGTATTCACTTATTAGGTAGAAAACTGATACAACTCAAATGTGTTAAGATGGACATTGCATATTTTGAGAAATGTATATCATTGAAAATAGTACCTAAAGGACTTAGGTTCTTTAAACTTCCACTAGGGTTAAAGATAGATAGTACTATCATTACTGATTTCAACCTTATGTTCAATGATTTTGGCTACACTTATATGCAGCATCTTATTAAACACAACGAAATTAAGGCTAAAGCTTTATTAGAAGAAGTGTTTAACCTAAATGAAAGTATTATCAAGGATGCATTGTTCGACAGATGGTATGATTGTTACTCCAGTCAGTTCAGCCAGGCTACAGTAAAGGTAAAAAAAGCCTACGAAAGGAAGATGCATAAATTAGAAAGGGGTATGGATCTTTATAAACATGATAGAGCATATGTATGGCCTAGGCATAAAAATGGAGAAGAGGAAGGCCAATTTGAAGTGGTTAATTCTAGAAGTAACAAAAGAAATGCACGGAGATATGAGGAAGAGAATTTTCAAGGGGGGAGGTTTTTCCCAGCACAAAGAAAACAACAAAGGAGATATTAGGTACTCATGTTAATACTGGTATAGAGGGCAGTATCAGTACAGTGAGTGGTACTAAATCAGACATTAAGACAGGATCATCCCCTAACAAGCAAACACATGATGTTTTGGTCAAGATTGACCCACACGTAGTCCCATGTATTATTAGCCATCACGGATTCAAAGTATACAATTATACAGACACCCTAGTAACTAAAGATTTTATCACATTATTTAGTAAAGGTATGAAATTCATACCAACGGTAAAATCCAACTTATTTGATGTTATAATGGAAGTAAAATTCTTTTGTAGAAGGCTAAATTTGGCTATACAATATAAAGACAACATTACTAATACACATGAGCAGACCCAACACCCAGTCTTAAGGAAAAAAAGCACATATATCCCTATTTCGAACCCACAGGTAACCATATATGAGAATATGGTGTGTCATGACATCTACAAATTACATCAAGAAAGTAGCCACAATTACAGTGTTGAGAATAATTGCTTGGATAACCTCAATACAGAGGAAAGGAGATGTTTGAATGACATTGTTAGAAACAAACAGATTAGAATCATGAAACCAGACAAGGGTGGAGGGGTAGTGATATTCAATAATGCCCAGTATCTGAAAGAAATACACAATATTTTATATGATTCAGGTCACTATGAGAAGGTAACTTTGAACCAGATTACAACTGGGTACAGACGCATTGATAACACCATAGAAGAGTATTTCATCGACAATCGAATAACCAGTGAAATATATGAATTTGTCAAAACAGAATAGGAATACCCAAGATACACAAAAACCTAACTAAGCCACCATTCAGACCTATCATATCAGGATCTAAGTCCAAGACATTTAAGATAGGTACTGTCATTGATCAATGGACCAAAACGATATACAGCAAGGTTGATCATCTGATTAAGGACTCATGGGACTTCCTGAGCAAGGTCACTGAGGACTTGTGGGAAGAAAACTTGACATTCTTAACCATTGATGTGCAAGATCTCTTCTCCAGTATACCGGTGAACACTGGTCTGGACTACTTTCATAGTAGCCTATACAAGTACTTAGGTTGTAGTGGGGATAGAGTGAATTTAATCACGGACATGATGAGCTTGGTGTTGGAGCACAATTACATCGAACATCAGGGTGAAGTATTCAGACAATCTCAAGATTTTGCCAATTTGGTAATGTTAGAGTGGGAAAATGTCCATTTATTCACTTGTGAATTCTATAGACACATCAAGTTGTACACCAGATTCTTGGATGACGTGTTTATTATTTGGACAGGACCCACAGATTTGATACACACTTTTGTAGCTCATCTTAACAACACTACTGACTTTCTGAGATTTACGTACCACTACGACAACAAGGGTATATCTTATTTGGACACCTGGATAGGTAATACTGGAACTGGATTCATATCGAGACTATACAGGAAGCCCACCTTCTCAAACGACTATATTCATTTTACCAGTTGTCACCCACGGTACATCTTTAAAAATATTGTGAAGGGTCAATGCATTAGGGCAGCCAGAATGTCATCCACTGCTGAAGACATGAATAGTGAACTTGTCAACATTTCTCAACTATTTAGTGATAGAGGATACCCCAAAAAGTTATTAGATATATTACCACTTATGTCAAAGCACAATGGGGATCTAAATACAAACCACTCTTGGGTAACCCTTCGCTTACACAGAACAAATCTAATTCTAACCTAAACAAGATGGTATGTGTGATCAGATTCAACCCATATGTCAATTTAATAAAGGACATTCTGAAGAAGTATTGGAGTATTATCACCTCGGCGGGCAATCTGGGGAATATAGTTGGAACAGAGAATAGCACAGTATACAAAACAGGAAATAACATCAAAAAGTTACTTGAATGTGGCACAAAGAGTGAAAGTGTCAGGAACAACAAAGGAACCAATAAAGGAACCAGCAAAATCAATGCAAATTCATAAATACCACACTTACCATCAGATTAGAGAACATTATGCATACCAAAATAATTAGCATTCAAGGTAATGCCTATTATATAGGCAAAACTGAAAGAAAGATCAAGACACGGATTTATGAACATATGTACAAGATAAGTAAACAAGATACAAAGAACGCCCTATATCGACATATTCAAGATCAAGGTACAGACCACTCCTTCAGGTTTTCCATTATAGATCAGGTTAACACTAAGGGATTAATGACTTCATTAGTATTAAACCCTTGTTAGCCTTGAACTGAGATTGTAGGATCTGTAGTTTATTTTATTTTATTTTATTTTACATGTAGTTTGTGTTAATAGACTATGTTTTACTTTTTAACCTATTTGGATTAGTTTACAAGATAGATTAGATCAATAGTATAGTATTTCATCAAACACTTTATACATGATGTATACATTTTATAACAAACATTTTGAATAAAGGCATATTAATTGAGTTGTACTTTCTGTTCATTTATCTTACTAGTTGGATTACTTCTTGCAATTGCAGTTATCGGTCGTGAATATAACTTCTTGTTTGGAATAATATTCAATTTTTAATGGTTTCTCCTTCAAAAGCTATTCTCACATAGGTTGCCAGATAAATAATACATTAATAAAATGCATTGGCATAGCAGGTACTGTTTTGGGGTGATGTTGCAAAGGAGTACCTAAATGTTGGGGTGAGTACCTCTACCTCAGATGTATTGCTCTCATAGTCTACTGATATTATCCTGGAATATGTGGCACAACTTGGAAAGAGGAAGGAATATTGTTTGAAAATTATTAAAATAAAAAAAATGAAGGTACTGGGTCTGATATGACTACTTTAAACCTTGTATAGTCAGTCTCCTAAATGTACTTGGGTATTGAAAATGTTACTGAGTTCAGATACAAAAACAAAAAGTAGGCTAGGGAGAGAAATTCAGTTTTCAATGGGATACTAACTGCTTTTTCCCTGTATGTGAGAAGAACATTTTTCTTATAGGCCATTCTTTTTCCTGGACCAAAAGATAAGCAAGTGTCTGGCCTGGTACAAACAGATGAGGGCAGACTTCATGAGATGGAATCTGATCTAGAGGACTTGAGAGGAATGACCTGGAGTAAGCCTCATCCAATGTTATCAGCTTTCTCTGTATTTTGAGAATATTAAACAATTTAATTGAATAATATGTATAAGTGTATTTGTAAACCCCCTTGATCTCAGAAATGTATTATATATTGTTCATAAAATATTATCACCAACGAAGAACAGCTTTGGCAAACATGATGTCAGTATTCATCTAAGGGAAAATAATTTGTGTAATAAAGCAAAAAAGGAATTGTCAAAAACCCAAACAGAGCCAGCTTTATTTAAAAATCCATTGATGTTATTTATTTATCTATTCTACTTATTTACTTTGTATATATGTGTATTTGTTTGCTTGTTAACCGGGGTAGAACACTGATCTGAATGAACCCTTGTCATGTTCATCCTGGAATTATAAAATTAGTAAACAATGTTTAACATAAGCAGTTATATAACAATGTAAAATGTTACCATTCTTTAAAGGCTACCCTGTCATATTTATTAAACAGATTTGTAAAGATCCAAGATTTACTTAAGCATTGAGTCGGCACAATGAACTGATAAAATAAAACTTTCTTACTACTGCTATATGAATTTTCTTATGCATTGAGCCATACACTAGAAAGGTGCTTTGTGATCATTGTGTATTACTTATATAGGTCAAAGGAATAGTTCTTGCTGCTGCATTTGTTTAACTGGTATACGAAATGCCACATAAGAACCTAAGAGATGATGGACAGACTGACAAAAGATGCATCATAATGTACAAAGAGGTCGACATTTTCATCCATCCTCTAAACTGATGGTATGCTTGAAGAAGCGTCTGAGAGGGAAAAAAAAAATTTCAAATTTATTTGAATTTTGCCTTTTTTTAATCAGGATATCTAACTTGTAATGATTATTTACCACACAATACAATCTTAGATGTGTTTGATGGCTGGAGTTTGTTTTAATAGAATTTCTTAAAAGCAATGGCAATGTAGCATCGTTTTACCATATTTCTGAGAATAAAATAAAATACAAAACAAAATAAAGCTATAGCAAGAGCTATTAATAAAAGCACTTCAAACTAGCACTGTTAAGAAGAATCATAAAGAGGCAAACTAAATTGTTACTTATTTCCAGTTCATTTTGGCAGTGTTGTCATCTTAATAAAACAGTTTAAAATTACGTGAATCAGAATATATATTGTAGTTGTATTATTTAATCACTACAACCTCTTCGGTCTAACTGTTCAGTGGTCATTTAAAGACTCTGTATAGTGTCACTGAACAAAACTGTTTTACTAACATTCTTATTTCATTGCTTTTCCAAGAGTTTAGATAACACTGTTAATTCTCAGACTATATGACTTAATTAAAATCAATTCATTAGACTAAGTGCATAATTAGTTAATAAACAGCAGCTTGTCCAGCAAGCTCAAATTGCAGTGGCATTCAGTGCATAATGTTAGCATTGAAACCTTTTAATTAGTAGGAAATAGCCAGACAACTGAAGAGAAATTTAATTAGGAAAATTAATAACTTGTCAAGCTCTCTTACAAAATGCCAGAGTAGATGATTAATAATAAGTGCAATTAATCTAGTGTGAGTAATTGCAGTTCTGCATGTAACAGACATGAAGGATTGATATCTTTACACAGCTCAAAAATAGAAGTGGCATGATATAAATAATTAATCTTCACAAATGCATTAAATGTTAGCTTTGGGGGTGTAAGTGATATCATGGTCAGCGCCTGTTGGGTAATAGGAACAGAAATCTGGGGAGAAAGCAAGGTGCTACAATGCATTAAAGAGTTGTCTGTATCAGATGGAACACGAACAGTGATAACTGCTGATGTCCCAATACGGGAGGTCATTTTATCATACTGAAATGATTTGAAATAATATACTACCATGTTAAAGTTGGACAGTTAGCATAGATGATTAAAGCTCTAAGCTATTAATGAGTTCTTGAAAATAATCAGGTTTACAGGTTTGATTCATAGGTATATAATAGGCTAATGACCATCAGGGCCTTTATAAGCCTAGATGCACAACTCAACCCAATTGGGTCCTTATTTATGAGGGACATTTATCAGGAAGGATATCTTAGTTAAGACATTCCTCAATGTTATTTTGGGGGAGGGGATATTTTAGTTTGGGCATAGTTACTACCACCGCCATTTGCCTAGAAACTGCAGTATTTATGAGAATCACAGGAATCCATATAAGCGGCCATTGCTTTCCGAGAACACTTGCTTTATGTCATATGAATTACATGAAATCAAAGAATAAAGGAAATTATGTAACTAATTCACTCCAATGGAGCTCAGGAAGTTTGCACTTTAACTTTCAATGGTTGAGCCTAAGCCATTTGGCAGACTCAAATTATGTCTTCACATTCCAAATAAAAGTTCATATCTCTGGAATCATATGGATTATGAAAGAAGTATAAATGGCAAACTCTTCAGCACAAACTATTTTTATAGTGGTAGTATTCTTTAGGTTCTAGGTCCTGAATTTTATGATTCTCAGTAAACACAGTAACCATAAAATTTATAATATTTTGTAAACAACTTACAATATCTCAGCAACCACTCAAGTTACACACATACTATTAGCAGCATTTTATTAATTTACAAGAGAGCTTTTATATGAGGTTAAGGAATTCTGTCTGCATTACTTGGTTGTTAAGATATTTAGAAAAATGTGAACATTTTATGTATATAAATTAATATCATAAAAACAACAATTAATATCTACTTACCTGCAGTAGACAGATATCTCAAATATTAATGCAGTTGAGTTTGTCACTGGGTAAGCTTTAAGATGAAAGTTTTTAAAATCTTTTCCATAGCATGCTTTTGGAATTATTGATGAAAATATAAACAAAGAATATTTTACACCTAGAGGTGTCAGTAGGCGTTAACTGCAGATACACCTTGAGGCATCACTCGGATGTAATGGATTTTAGCAATGACATTAAGTAAAATCAGATGGTGGTTAGGGAAAAAGGAGCGAGGGTCTAATAGGAATAAACATTTAAGGCGATTGTACCTAAATCAGCAGCCAAAAGTGTATATATATATATATATATATATATATATATATATATATATATATATATATATATATATATATAGAATGTGTGTATGTGTGTGTGTGCGTGTGCGCATGTGTGTGTTCAGTTTATTTTTTTGCAATAATCTAAAATAGGTGTAGCATGTGTGCACCTACCTGTACACCTACTCTCTTCTCTGATACATAATGTATCCCCGGCATAGAACTGAATGTTGCTCTGATTCTTGCTGCCCTTTAAGATTCTCATTATTCAAGACCAGTCCAAACACTTTCATGGCTGCCTCATTTACCAGTGAAATAACTAACGGTAATATTTACAACATAGTTAGGTAAACTTTGGTTCTGTGTTCACGTTTGCAACTACATTTGTTTCTACACATTCAGAAAATGTTTTAGATTCTTGACTGTCTTTTGGGTTATAGGAGGAGTACAACATCTAGCATCTAATATATTTATTTTTACATTTGATAAAACTACTAATAAACAGCAGTAACATTCATATCTCCATTTTGTCCATGCATTTATTTATATGTTGTAATTTTTGTAGATCAAGTAAAATTTAACATGAATAAATGCTTCTTCTAGATCTCTATACAATGATCCACAAGGGATTTATTTAAACACTATAGCAGTTAAACCAAGCAATGCAGAATGCAACTTGTTTGAATCGTATTACATTAACATATTATACTAGACTGATAAAATGTTTTCAATTCAGCATCTCCTGTCTATGTTGCACAACAAAAATTGTACTGTAAATAAATGTACATTTGCTTGGCATATAAGGCCCAATATGCAGTTTAGAGATTAATTGTTGTAAGAGAATATAGTTGTGTTTGACTAAATAACATAACAGATTTTGTTTTACTAGGACAATGTAACAGAGAAAGACTTCAGTAAATGATCCTACCTAAGAGCTATACAGTGCATTTTCTGTGAATTATCTGCATTTTATTTACCTTGCTGGTGCCGCAGTTTGTACCTTTTTCTGAACATTAATAGAATTACTACCATAACCTGCTGGATCTGAACAATTTATGAAGGAATCTCTTTTTCAGTCAATATATTCCTGCTGTAAATATTTATGTTTCTGTCTACATGTGTGTATATATCAGGGCTAGGTGAGTTATTGATGCATGTATTTTATTGTATGGTAAAATGGTAGTTATCAAATTATGTAATGGTTGAAGTACATTAAATCAAATGTTACATAGTTCAGGTCTACTGCCCTCTTTTTTTCAGGTTTGTGCAACTGAACTTTAATAATTTCCAGGAATGTGGAGGCAGAGCTGTGCCTTTTTTTTTTTTTTTTTACTTTTCATAATCATCAATGTAACCTATCAGTTTACATTTGTGATTACTTTTTTTACTATGATTTTAGTGGCGATTAATGTTTTGTGGTTTTGTGTTTCAATCAAACTCACCATTATAAATTCATATGTGTGTGTGTGTGTGTGTGTGTGTGTGTGTGTGTGTGTGTGTGTGTGTGTGTGTGTGCGTGCGTGTGTGTGTGTGTACGCGCGTGCGTGCGTGTGTGTGTGTTAGAAACACATACTGCCATTTATAAAGTAAAGTTTCTCTGAAAGGACAGCTGATACTGCAAAACTAATGAAGAATTATATAATATTAAAGGTCATCTCTCTCTCACACACACACACACACACACACACACACACACACACACACACACACACACACACACACACACACACACACACACTTTATGGCTTCATAAAGGGCAGGTCAAGCCTTCTCAAACTGGTGGACTTTTTTGAAAAGGTGACCAAAGCAATGGATGAAGGTAAAATGGTACACACTGCACACAGCGACCTAGCCAATTCATGTGACACAGTCCACCACTTAGGCAAAGTAGAGGAGCTAAATAAACTAGAAATAAACCTCTACATCACCCATTGAACTGCCGACTGGCTTAGAGATAGAATGCAGGTGATCAAAATAGGGGAAGCTACCTCCACAAACAGACCATTCAGCAGTAGAGTCCTTGAGGTTCTGTGCTGGGACCTCTCCTGTTTGGCATTTAGTTCTCTGAAGTAAAAGCCAATACCAAAAGCCTCTGGCTGACTATGTCTGTAGATGACTGCAAGCTAAAAGTTGTCGTTGAATCCACAAATGACATAGTCATCCTGCAAGAAGGTTTGTCCCAAACAAATAAGTGGTGGCAAAATCATGTACTGAAACTAAGTGCCAACAAATGTATTACTGTATTCTTTGGGGAGTCATCTACCCCAGGGAACTATTACACTGACAATAAGCCCTTCATATCTGATCCAGATGATCAGGATTTGGAAACGTATGTGGAACTTTTAACCAACATGTGTCCACTGATGTAAGAAAGCCTTCTATATTGTACATCTTAAAACAATGGGATTGTGTCTGGAATTAGGGATCTCATTGTCTTCCTGTACTCAGCCCTCATTAGGCCAGTCATGGAATATAATACCCCCTTTGGCATGCATCTGTCCAGACACATGCAACAGCTGGAACACCCATCTTACAGACATCTAAGAGATGACCTGTGTCTGGCATACAAGACATCCTCCAGCCCAGTACCGCTGGACCTACTGCACATCAGCAAGTCAAATGGCATCAGAAATACTCTGTCCATGGATCTAAACCTCATATGCAACATCAGTAGAACAGTTTGAAGGGAGAGGCATATCTTTCAAAGGAAACTACTATTCTGGAGCAGATGCCCCATCAGTGTAAAAGAATGTTCATCCCTGTGCATATTCAAGCACAACTTGGATCTAGGGATGAGTAATAAAACATTTAAGCCATGACTGCCCCTGCACTACTAATGGAAGAGACAGTTCTTAAATGCTTTATGCCACACATGGGTCCCCTCAAACATGTATTATATCACCTTAGTTATTCTCAATAGGCATAATATATAATTATAGATTACGGGATGGGTAAGGCCAGTCTAATACCAAATGTCACAGGTTAAATCAAACACCAAAAGTGAAAATGACTAGGCTTAAAATGCTCCAAAGGGCAGCTAAGCTAGTACATACATATGACCCTGTGAATGCATGAAGTGCCCAAACCACCTCTGGCTTCTTTTGCTTGAAAGGTGCTGTGAATCTTTTTTCAAAGAGATTTTATTGATTTCACAATTGCCTAGTGTCATTCAACAGACTGCCTCTGCAGGTTTGTCCATAACCTAAGTGCAATTTCTCAGTCAACTATTTAAATAGTGACTCAGGCACCGGTATGCAGTGATAGATGATTTTTTTCTTGAAGATATGTTCCTGAGCTATTTCACTGTTATTTCCAATATCTGCTTTTAGTCTATTTTCTTTATGAAGGACTATGAAACTGTGAGACAATGGAAAGGGTTTTTTTAGAACAGTTCACTTACCCAGTTATTAAACTGTAGTCCCTCAGTGTGTCAATCAATCAATCAATCAATCAATCAATCAATCAATCAATCAATCAATCAATAAAACAATGAAGTTCAATGACGCTGAGCAGAAACTGAATTTCTACAACCTCTACCTGTAGTATCTTTCTTTCAGTTAACATGCACAGCTCCTTACTGTGGGTAAAGAAACAACATGAAATTTAGCCTTCTTATGCATGACCAAATATAAGCTTTTGGGCAATGCTGCTAGTTTGTTCAACTTTATTCATCTTTTTCCTAAGTAAGATATCCCTGTTGTGAGAATTATATGCCTGGTATTTGATTTAAAATCGGGTTAATACCTTACTTACGTCTCTTTCACTGGTACTGGACTTGAAGGTATTTTTTTTTCTGAAATTAGAAAAACTGGGAAGAGCAACATCTCGTAAATAAAAAAAATCTGACTTTTGTCATTAAAGGGACATACTAATCCAGAAATGTTATCAAATGTTTATATGGTGAATTTAATGATATCTGGAGTTAAACTTGTCTAACTTTAGGAAGAAATATTCTGCCCAGTATTCTGCTTTGAATTAGTGCAAATTATTTTGTGCGCATGTTCATCCGCTAAATATTTTAACAACAGAAAGCAGATTTGATTCTTCTGTGTATATGTGGAGATTGCCATTCATTTCTGGAGTCCTGTTCATGTGAGGGCATTTTTCCTCATTGCCATTGTTTTTACATTACCTTAATTTCTGCATGCGACTTGGCAATGGTGACAGTATTCAAAACTGCCATCTAGAAATTCAGAGCCCTCACTTTACATCTGGTACATGGTATAATTAAGTTTATTGTGAATCTTGCTGTTTATTAACTACTTGGTACTGAAATCAGTGTTATCATCCATTATCTTTCAATGTTTTATTTGAGCATTATTTGAGAACACCTAGTCCAAGTCTGAGACCCCCCCCCCTTTGTAGACTGTCAGGAATGGTCATGCTATTAGATGTTGTTGGGGCTCTAGGAGTTACAGTTATCCTTTACCATGTAAAAAGTCTTTAAGCATCACTTTCAGCCCTTTGTCTGCCAAATGAAGGACACCTTCTGTCATTTTTAATCGACACCTCATCGTTGAGGAGGGGCTGTACTTACAAAGCCACTGTGGCTTATGCTGCTTTTCCATGTTTTCATTGTGACCTGCCTTGTCTATTCCTCTTCACTGTTTACTTGTTGGCTGTCTTTTTTTCATTTCTTTCTTTATAAAGGGATACAGCTCTATATTTTTGTTATTTTGCCCTTTCCCTGCTACCTATAAATTGGGAATATCACTATATTTGGATCTAAGTTATGGTTTTCTCTATGTAATATGTTCCCATTATTGCCACATAATATGAATTTATGTTACCAGCTTTTTCACCAGGCTTTACATATTGCATGTCTTCTACTAACTACTCAGTTATTGTGAGAAGAGATACTCTGAGTGCATTTAAATTTTATGTGTCTTTCACATTGTTAGTTTCAAAGTTTATAGCACCATCATGCCAGGTGCATCACCATTCCCCAATATTATCAGAGGCCTGAACTCTCCATTAGCTGTTCAGTCCTAGATTGGACCCCATAGTAGACAGCAGTCTATTCTTACCCAGGCGATGTAACGGTATCACCACAGAGAAAATATCATTGTGAGTACTATTTGCCTAAAGTTCTCCTCAGTTTTAGAAATGGTTTCAGTATTATTCATGTACTTTTCATGATAAAATCATTTGCCTTAAGCTGGACAGCAACGTCTAGCTTTATTTACATCCTCCATCATGATCCAAATGATTTGTTCACTGTCTTTTCCTGCCATTATACCAAATGGACACGTATCCACCTGACCTCAATCGTTTCCTGTTTTATTGCCTATATACCTTTCTAACAGTAAAAATCCTATCAAAAACTACTTTCCGTAACTTAACGCTTGTAACCCCCCCCTTGTATTTCTCTGATGTGCAGAACTATCTTTACTCTTAATCTCGACTGTCCATGCCTCCATAGACTACCAGTCACTGCAAAGCCAATATATGAACTTAGGAGGGTTACACCTGGTAGAATGCAGTTAGGTTCCAAAAATCACCATGCTCACATGGACCAATATGATGCAACTTCTTCCTAAAGGAGGAGTTTCATTTGCTGTACCTGTGTTGAAGATTGTGGTCCATATAGCCTGGCCCTTTTGGTTTGAGATGAGAAATCTCTTACTAGGTCCCACTGAAGTAGCTCTGCATGGAATATAGTGCATCTTTCTGAATATTTGCAGCACAATCCCATTTTCATCATTTTTATATTGACTTGCATACATGCTTAAGCAACACATTAGTTTACCTTGAGGGGGCAGTCTGATACACAAGTACAACTTTCCTCACTGTGTTTTCTTCTGTTGTAAACCAGCAATTCTTTAATAGCAGATTTAGCTCTAAGATTACATCACATCAGGCGGTGGAGCTGTACCCCATCTATAACTAATGAAATTATTTTTTTCCAGACACCTTTATTGAATTTATCACTTGTGACATAGGCAAATTTACATTCATATAAAAGTAATCACAGTATAATCAACATAACAAACATTTTACTTCACATATATTGCTATATACCATATAACCTAAGCAACATTACATACATTATTCAATTCCTGCCTTTTTTAAAACAAAAAACATCTTTATTAAACTATCATTTACTACATAGGCAATCATGCAGTCATACAAATGAAAACAAACCACACCAACACAAACCTAGTTGTAAGCATTTTACATCACAAACCATACTGACACACTCCCAGATGCAAACATTATACATCACTTATAATCTACCTAATCTTTTTCAGTCAAACATTACATGGCTCATTTAAGTCCTGCCACCTTTTAAACCTCATTGCTCCCTTGTATGTATTGTTCTCAAAATTCCCATTTTTTCTTATGTAGTTTGTTCCTACCCTTTTCTAAAGATCTCAATCTCAGTTGTTTTATCTCTGTTACTATATTCACTACTTCTAGCATAGCTGGTTTAGATTTTAATTTTCATTTTCTAGTAATTGCTTTTTTGGCAGCCACTATTATTAGACACAGCAAGGCCTTACAATGCCTAGGTAATTCCGCTTCTGTATCATAGCTCAGAAAAATCATCTCCCTTGTTAGACCAATTTCCCACCCAGCATCTCTGATAGTGCATCCTGCAGGGAATCCTTAAAGTCCAGCAATTCACTGCACTCACAGAAAATATATTCCCAATTACCTCTTTCTTCCCCGTCACACCACCAACATTTATTGTCTTATTGAGGAAAAATTCTCTGGAGCCTGCTTGGGGTATAGAAATATCTATGCAAACATTTTGAGACAAGAATCCTAAATCTTCTAGATTTTGTTGCATATTTGGGAGACATACATATATCCTCCAATTGTTTCTTTGTGAATTGCTTATCCAATTTCTCTTTCCCAATCCTTTCTAACCTCCTCTGATTGATTATTACAGTTATCATGCAATATTGTATATGCTGTACCAATTATTCTTTTTTTAATGCCAGCTTCTGTTCTAGATTTTACTAAAAACTCTACCAGTGCTGGACTTTCATTTAGGACCTCTCTATTTCTCTCTCTTTCCCTACACTCTGATATCAATCCATGATAGGGAAGGCAATCTCTAACCTGCAGTCTAAATAAATTCTTGGTGTTAACTCATTCTATCATCTTTTCCTTTTGCTAATGAAACTTCTTAAACTCAATCTAATTATAATTACTGTGAAGCATGTCAGTCCTTCAGAAGTTTAACTAATTGCAACAGCTAAGCCAGCATAACCGTGTATTACTGGTCAGCAAAACTGCTCCATATAACTGAAGAACTGAATAAAAGAAAACAAAAAGGTAAAGAAATAAGATTTGTTGTGCATGGTGTTTCTCCTACTACCTTTAAACATGAAGGCATATGTTCAAGTCAGTGCTGGTTCCAAACTGCAGATGTGACTAATATAGCAATAACTGATAATGTGGGTGTGATATATTGAAGATTGAACCATGGTTGGTGTGACTTATTCATGAGGGCAAAGCCTGAGTGATTAAACAAAGACAGATCTGGGTAAATCATCACTGTACCACACCACAGAGTCAGTTCTTGCTATTATTCAATGACATTATTTAAATAATGTCTTTGTATGACAGCTCTGTGGTTTTCTTCCTCTTTTGTTGGATATTCTGCTGATTTTTTTTGATGTACTGCACATGAGTATGGGACTTACATTCCTATGCTTACACAGTACATCAGTGCTTTGGAAAGGAAGCAACGGAGAAAGGAAGATCTCCATTGCTTCCTTTTTTTTAAAATAAAGTTGACATTTGGGCACTTTAGAGGTACAAGAGAGGCAGGAAGGAGAAAATACAAGGACAATCAGGTGTGTTTCTTTAATTTTGAATATTGTACCTGATTCCCCTAGTATTTTCTCTATGCTGTCTCTCTCACACCTTCGGACTGTCCAGATTTCTAATTTTATTATTATTTGGCTTTTTTTATGGTGAAGAAATTTTTAAAAGCTGTTTGGGCTGACCAATGAGCTTGCTTGTTTTTGAATGTTAATGGCCAATCATTGTATAATACAACAATAATAAATGGAGAACATTTGTGCCGTAACAGAGACCTGGTTCAAGGCAGCAGAAAGCATCCCTGCACTACTGGGCTATAACTCATTCCACAACTTTCGACCCCAGAACTTGGACCAAAGCTCCAAAGGTGGTGGTGTTTCCGTATTCATAAAGGATGCACACACCTCCAGAGTAGTAGCCCAACCTAACTCATCTGAGATACTTCAGGTGCAGCTAGCACTGGGTAAGACAGCGATTCAGGTCATAGTCTGCTATAGGTCCACAACCATGTCCCAAGGCTCACACTCCACATTCTTAAGCACCCTGGAGAATATTATGGTCCAACCTAACAATCTCATACTGGGCGACTTCAACTACCCCCTCCATTAACTGGGAAATCTACTCATGTACCAAGACACTTGCCCAGTCTTTCCTGGACTTCATTAATTCTAATGCCCTGGACCAGCTCATTCTTATCCCCACTAGAGGTAGCAACATCCTTGACCTGGTGATTACTAACATGGGCGACCGTTGCTCTACACCAGTAGTCATCTCCTCCCTGGTTAGATCCAACCACAAACTAATCACCTTGGAAATCCACATACACCCCCCCCCCCCCGCAAAGGTAATCACCATGAAAAACTTCTCCAAAGCTAACTTTGGGCTCCTAAAAACAGAGGTGGCTAACTTCACAGCACCCATGCAAATGGAGATCAGTTGCATGACTGCAAAATCATACAACAATGCACTGTAAGAACACGTACACAAATGCATGAATCTCGCCATACCCAACAGAACCAAGATGCTCTCCTCCAAAAAAAGAAAGCCAATCTGGTGGTTGCCTGCCATAGACAAACTCTACAACAGAAGGAGGAAACTGATGCAGAATAAGGTGAAGTCCTAAGTCTGGAAAAACTCCTTATCAGCCTCAACAAAAAGTTGAGATCCCTCATCAAATCCTCCAAAGCTAGGTATGAAAACAGAATTGCAGCAGATAGTACAGACAACCAAAAGGCCTTCTATGGTTATGTAAAGAATCTCCATGGCAATACCCAGACTTGCTCTGAGCTACTGCACAATGGTACCTCCTATACCAAGCCAACAGATATTGCCAATATACTGGCTGACAGATTCAGTGCCAACTTTACCCCTCCCCCCCCCAAAGGACCAGTCACAATACCAATAGATTGCCAGGTACCCAGTATTACAGGTTAAAAGAGCACTGTCTAAGGGCAAGAATACAGCTTCTATGGGACCTGACGATATCTCTGGCTGTGTTCTACATGAACTACAGAGTGAACTGGCATCCCACCTGTGTGCCCTGTTCAATCACAGCCTCACCTCAGGGTTTGTCCCTACCAAATGGTGCACTGTTACAGTCAACCCTCTCGACAAAGGAGGAGCAACTACAGACCCTGGGAACTATTGCCCCATTAGCTTGATGAGTCTGATATGCAAAGCTATGCAATGCATCTAATAAACAAGGATATATGGAATCTCTAAACTCTGGATCCCACACAGTTTGGTTTTGTGAAAGGTAGATCATGCCTGCTCAACTTGGTCAACTTCTTTGAGTCAGTCACCAGAGCTGTGGATGAAGGCAAGGTGGTTCATACAGCCTACCTTGATCTGGCCAAGACATTTGATACCATTCCCCACTCAGGAATCATAGATAAACCTACTAAGCTAGACATCAACCCTTTATCACGAGGTGGGTTGCAAACTGGCTCACAGGTAGAACCCACAGTGTGAATGTAGCTGACTCCAAGTCAGACTGCTGACCATTCACAAGTGGAGTCCCACAGGGTTCAGTCCTGGGTCCTCTCCTGTTTGGTATCTACTTCTCTGAAGACCAGGCCAACCTGAAGGGACTCTGGCTAAGAAAGTTCACAGACGATTGCAAGTTGAATGCTATTATTAACTCCCCGAGTGATGTTAACATCCTACAGAACGGCCTCACTGAGAGCAACGACTGGTGTCAGAACCATGGCCTTAAGCTCAATGCCAAAAAATGTGTTATCATCTCCTTTGGGAAAAACCCAGTCCCTATGAATTACCACATTGATGGTAGTCCACTGAACACAGAAGGCGTTATAAGAGATCTGGAAGCACAGGTTGACAGCAACCTCTCTTTTGACCACCACATTGCCACTTTTGGTCAGAAAGTCCTTCTATGTGGCACATTTCATCACTAAGAATTTTTTATCCAGGAAGAAAGAGGTCATTGTCTCCCTCTACTCTTCCCTCATTAGGCCAAAAATTGAGTACAATGCCTCATTTGGCATGTACCTCACTAAACACCTGCAACAACTGGAGAGGCCGCAAAAGTACCTCACAAAGAGGATCCTAGGCCTTAAACATTTGTCCTATATGGACAGACTAAAAACCTCCAACTATTCTCTGTCTCATATCGCCTACTTAGAGGTGATCTCTGCTTGAATCACAAAGCCATGTCTGACCCAGCTCTGTTAGAAATGCTACATTTAAAGAAATCCCAATCCCTCCACACCACATGCTCCAAAGACCTCAACCTCATTGCCACAATCAGCAGAACATGCTGGAAGGACAGGTTCATAACCGAGACTGCCCATGGAATAGACTTCCCATACATGTTAAGCAGAGCACCTCAATGGCCCTCTTCAAGAGAAATCTTGATGAGTGGATGGGAAATAGAAAATTCACCACAAGGATCACTTCATCTGCTTTACTCGGCAGAGGCACTGGGAACTAAGGTCGGGTGGCATGATGCCAGGGTAATCCTATGGTCTAGGCTTGTAAAGGCCTCAGGGCCATTAGCCTAGTACACACCTATGAACCTATAAACCTATAACCAACTACATGGGTGTGGTATATTGAAGATTTATCCATGGTTGGTGTGGTTTAATCATAAGGATGAAGCCTGAGTGATAAAACAAAGCCAACCATGGGTAAATCTTAAATATACCACAGCCAAGAGTCGGTCATTGCTAGCATGCAATGATATTATTTTTTAAAAAAAATTGCTTACTTTTCTTAAATAATGCCTTTGTAAAGAGGCTTCATGGTGTTCTTCCTGCTACTTTTTTCATGCAATGCACATGAGTATTGGACTTACATTCCCATGCTTATACAGTACATCAGTGCTTTGGAAAGCAAGCAACGGAGAAAGGAAAATCTCCGCTGGTGTCTTCTTTTTTTTTATAGAAACTAGGAAGGGGAATAGTCTTTTTTTTTTTCTTTTTGCCTAATTGTCAAGTTGCTTAATGGCCTGCACCAACTAGGCATTAGTTAGGGTTATGAATGCATATGACAAATTTGGAAGCAGGACAGTTTCATCCTGGATGATTTGACCCTAGACATTTTGACCCCAATGCAATTGGATACTTTCATATTAAAATTCACATTTATTTTCTATAAGAATATTTATTGGACATTTGACCACAGATGTTTTGACCCCAGACTATTTGACCCCAATTAAATTTAATAAAAGCATTTTAATACTCAATATTTTAATTAGGAATTTGACATAGGCATTTAATATATTATTTAACATTTTAATAAGTAAACGTTAATTTATTTAACATATTATTTAATATGTAAATATAATTAATTTAATTAACAATAGTTTTTAACATGTTAACAATAAAATCAATCAGGAATTTTACACAGGAAGTTAAAATATTTAACATTTTAAACCTTAAAATCATAAGACATTAATATTAATAATATTATTATTTTGTGTAGGTCAAATGTAAATGTTTTTGAACAGTTTTATATATATATATATATATATATATATATATATATATATATATATATATATATATATATATGGGTTCCCTTCATATGATCGAACTTTCAAAAGTTCAACTTTCATATGGCTGAGACCATATGATCAAACTTTTGAAAGTTCGAACGTTTATAATGGAGATCTCCATAAAGCATGGAATGGGTAGTGTGATCTCGGAGTTGGAGTATATAAATAGCAGGGGGGTGTGGGGATGCAGGAGGGCTTGACCCCCCTGCTAGAAATGTTCAGGTAATTTTTTTTTCTTTTGTTTTACTTTTTTGTTAGATGTTCGAACTTTCAAAAGTTCGATCATATGGTCTCAGCCGTATGAAAGTTGAACTTTTCAAAGTTCGGTCATCTGAAGTAGACCCATACTGTATATATGTGTGTGTATATATATAATATCAGTAAGCGCTTTCGGGCTACTTCAAAACCCTTCATCAGACTGAAGTAGCTTACTGATCTGAATAGTTGTTTGTTTCAATAAAGGGTCATGAATTTGAAGAGCTGTGGTGGTACCTGGCGTATTTCTTTGGATATTTATACATTTTGTTGTTGACACTGCAGGTACCTTTGTCCTTTTAACTGCTCATTGGATTTTCTGAATCTGAAAACAGTGTTAACATCTAGGAACAAAATTCAAGCTATAAACTGATTTGCTCTTCCTGTCCTAACTTATAGTTTTGGAGTGACTTACTGGCCCCAAACATGTTGGATAGATTAGACAGGAAAACAAGAAGGATGCTTCATGCTCACCATATGATTTATAATATTCAGTGCATACCAAGATTATATATTCTCTGTTCCGAAGCTGGTATGGGGCTCCTTGAAATGGATTACATGTATAGATCTGCAATCATGGGACTTGGCACATATCTGATGGCCGCATAAGACCCAAATGTAGTAAAAGTTTTGAAACATGAGGAGATTAAATCTAAGGCAAGTTCCCTTCTCAGTCTAGCAGAAGCATGTTAGAGTCAAGCAGTAATGGAAATCAAACCGGAACTACATAAAAATCAGGCAGCAACTGAATGTGCCAAAAAATAAAAGAAAGAATATAAGGTGAAGGATCAGATGAAAAGGCAAGAAATGTAAAAAATGCATAAATATAGTTGCAAGTATAAAAAACTCCTGGAAGAACCTCATGTTGATCAGGATCAAATGCAGGAATGGTTAAGGACAGGCAAATTCAAACCAAAAGATGAAAGGTTAATACTGGCGGCCCATGATAGTGGGCTATGTACACGTTGGCTTACAAAGTCCATTGGACATGTGGGAGAAACAGACAAATGTAGGTTTTGTAAAACAGAATTGGAAACAGTCACACACTGTGTTGTTGGTTGTGCCATTTTAATGGCAGAAGGATTGAATACTGAAAGGCATAATAATGTGGCAAGACTGTTACAGTAAACATTATAATACTGAAGTAGCTGAAAAACACTGGAAACATGAGCCACAAAGCATCATAGAAAATGATGAAGTCTACATCACATGGGATCACCCAGCCCATTACCAACAGTTCAAAAGATAGATGTGAGAAAACCAGATATAGTGGTCCATGAAAAGAAGACAAAAGTAGCATTGATCACTGAAATTGATGCACCCAGTGACTACAGTGTCTTGCATACAGAGAGACACAAAATCATGAAATATCAAGATTTGCAGGCAGAAATGACAGCAATGTGGAAGAAAGCTACCCAGTCAATTCCAACAATAGTAGGAGCAATGGGTCTTATAAAAAAGAATCTACAATCATGTTTAGATATGTCACCAATCCATGTAACCCTGTACAATTTGCAGAAGGAGCCATTACTGAACACACTGCGGGTGCTGTGAAGAGCACTTCTGGCTGACATCAAAGACTGAAACAATACTAACTTCATAAACTTTAATCATACTTTGACTTAGGAATGGGGTCCTTTCTCGTCATGGTATTAGAAACCCAAATGATTTGGAGAAATTAAAAAAAAAACTGGAGGCTATTGCCAATGTTTTGGCTGACAGATTTGGCTCAAATTTCTCCCCCCACTGACCCCGATACCTGTGTGTAAATCTGTGACTAGGGCGTTGTAGGCAGTGCTAGTTTGTATTAGTGGGTGATACCTTTTATATTAAAGGGCACACATTTAAAGGGCATTTCAACTGTGAGTCTAGTTGGATAGTTTATATTGCCTGTTGGGATTCTTGTCCTGCCTTTTATATAGGGAAAACCTCCAGAATACTAAAGGAGAGAATTTATGAACATGCCAACAGGGGTTAGAAGGGTGACCTAATTGTTAAGGTGTTTGCCTTACAAACACAAGATGCAGGGTTTGAGTTTCACAAGGGATAATTAGCTAGGCTTAAAATGGCTCACAAAGGCAGTTAGCTTAGTACTAACCTATGAACCTGGAGGGTAATAAGGCAAAAGCTACTAATGCCTTGTACAGACATATACAGGATTGCCCTAGTCACAGACTTAATTTACAATTTTAGAGCAGATAAAAACAAGCCCAAAGGGCTATATTATTGAAGAACACCTTTGGATAGGGATTTGACAGTTGAAATTAAATGCAACAGCGCCCCCTGGATTGAATGAAGCCTGTTAGATTAGCCCTTTATTAAAGTTAAAAAGTTTATATGTTCAGTATTTTTTTAGAATAGATATTATTTATATATACTTTTTAAAGTTGATGTTACATAAACATACATTTGATATCTAATAAATTATGGGGCTGTTCTAATATGAATCCATATATCGTTCAGGGTCATATGCATCTGTTCTTATACAGTTTTACGTATTTGTGTTTTAGTTTAAGCACTAGGTTCTATGTACACAATCTTAAGGGTTTTATTGTTTTATCAAACTGATTGGTTTATTGGATGTCACATAATTAGTTTGAGATGTATTTAAATGGTTTGTATTTTAATAATGGCAGTTCTGAAGAAGTCCCACTTGGGGATGAAAGTGCTTAACTATCTGGTATAAATCTATGAAATTTTATCTGGACTTTTGCTGTTTCTTCCACATTTCTGGTGTGTCTGATGATGATTCCAACAAATATGGCCAGGCATATCCATCTGAGGAAACAATGGGACTATATTTGTCAGTCATAGGTGGTGAGACACCGTAAATACCCTGTACACTGGTAAATATACAGACAGAAATACTGAGGATGTTATGACTGTACATGGTGAGCAACCAGCATCAACAAAAGGACTTTGTGTAAATGATATCCTCATAGATGCTTCTCCTGTATCCAACAAGTAGGTTTAGATGCACACATTATTTCTGGTGAGGCATCACAGCTTCTATTTGGCCCGTGAGATGCAGACGACATTGGGGATAAATCAGCAAATGTGTAAGAATGTCATTCAAACACAGATTGCTGCCATGCAGTCTACCCTGAATCTTGTGAGCATGTTGTTTGGCATTCACGAGGATGCTGCCCAGTATGCTAGAGTTGGGTGAAAGGGGTAACTATCCTGGGTACAAAGTATTAGTGGGTGCAGTTGGTCAGTCCTAATCCCCTTTTAATGCATAATGACTTTTAAAAGACAGTATTGCATTTGCAATCAAACCTGAGATTGTAGCTGTATGTGTGTGTGTGTGTGTGTGTGTGTGTGTGTGTGTGTGTGTGTGTGTGTGTGTGTGTGTGTGTGAGCGCGCGCACATGTGTGATGTATACTGTAGCAACTGCTTGTTACATTGGAGCAAGCAGTGTGCTAGAGTTTTAAGACTAAGAAAACAGCTTTTCTTTTTCATCTAAAACCTGAGTGCTGTAGCACTCCATCTTGAGTATAAACTGTAGTAACTACTAGTTACATTGCAGTGAGTAGTTTGCTGCAGGATAAAAGTAAAAAAGAAATATTTTTTTTTAAACTTAAACCTGAGTGCTGTAGCTCTCTGTGCAGTCTAAACTGTAGCTACTGCAACAGTTTCCTGCTATTTAAAAAAAAAAAAAAATCTGAGGAAGAAGGAGGATTGGGGGCAGAGGACAGAAATTACACCTGATCAGCTCCTGTTGTGGGAGATAGGCATCTGGCGGCCTTTTTTTTTTTGCTGGGGATAGGCAAAGCACAGGATGCTAGGTGAGTTAGCTATGCCTTTGATGCTGCTCTGCACCATCATGTGCACCGTATGAGCTCTTAATACAGACATCAAGACATTACAAGCACATTTAGGGCTGTGATGACCTATGCCACTTCAGTTAGAACCTTTCTACATAGGACTACCAGTTTCATAATGAGTGGTACTGCTGAGATAGCTGTCTGTGAACACAGATGGCTACTTACCTGTGGTAGATGAGTACTTTTGCCTTTGCAAGAGCCATGGAAAGCAGTATCAAGAGGAACTGTTTTATAAGCCCTGACCCCCCCCTTCTGTTGCTGTATATGACTATCTGCCTCAAGCTGCAGATCAGATAGGGCACACCAGCTCTGTCGCAGCAGATCATAAGCCATGACAACTCTTACCAACAGATATCATCCAGATCATGGTCATGAAGTGGCATCCAGTATCTGCCAGAGGAGATCATGGGACTTAACAGATGTAATCAGCACATAGCATCCAGGTCCAGATCATGCGATAGCACTCACCCATCCATGTCACATGAGGTCAGTATGCCTGTTATCTCAAACAACCATAAACCAAAAATTCGATAAAAAACACCGGCAGCAGTACCAAAAAACCTTAGCGCCTGTTATCTCTGGTAGTTCCCACATTTAGGGTGCCATGACTCCCCCTCGTGACATGTTTTCCCACCCCTGATGTGTGTCCTGTGACCCATAAGGTTTGTGCTGACAGTCTTATGTTATTGTATCAGCTGTATAAATTGTGTTAACTATGACTCACAACAGCCCCCACCCAGTGTTATGTGAAGTGATGTCTGATGCAGCGCATAACCAAAACATGCACTGACGAGTATATCCTAAAACTACAAGCATCATTATTCTGTGTAATGTCATCACTTTATGATTGTCATGCTCCATAGCTGTCGACCACATATCAATGCCTGAGAGACTCTTCCAGCATGTGTATGATCCTGTTCTACTTCATTGCTATCTGCTGATGGTGAGCTGCTATGGTGCCTGAGGAAGGGCCTAACAGAGCCATGTTGGGGATGACCAGCTTCTTTCTGTAGGATCACACTGTGCAGCATGGTGCAGACAAGATCCAACCTGCTGGTTATATCAGGGTAGTATTGTAGTACCCTACCAAATGTCTCTGGGCAGCATTTCAAAGATATTTTGATAACTTTCTGGGTTTCTGCATGGACACTTGCATTTCAGGCACTGTTTCACAATTACATACAGGAGGCATAAGCCAGTATTCCAAAGGGTATACAGTGTCCCCTGTAGCACAAAAAAACAAAAAAAAAAAACAAAAAACAAAAAAACAGAAATAGCAGGGGGATGTGGGGGTTAGTGGATATATGCAGAATTTTTGTATTTTGCACAATAAGTTTGCACTAATTAACAGAAGGTCCTGTGATAAAAATCACCATACTCGAAGTGATGATACAAGTGACACATGTGCCAAGTATGGGAATCATGTGAACTGCCACTGTGTTGCATACACATTGGCAATAAACCCCTCTGCAATATACAAGACCTGGCAATTCAGGGAATGGCAACACTTCTTGTTCAGAAACATCTGCGATTGGGCCAGGTGGGGTCTTTATTGCTACATGTGTACAATCTATGGCACCCAGTATGTCAGGAATGTATGTAATGTGGTGTCTGTCTTTGCTGTCTTACGGAACCACATATATTCTTCAACATGTGCAAGCATTCTGTTAAGAAACATGTTAATCACTTGTAAGACAGATGCCTGCAATATATATAATATATCTCAAGTTGGTCACTGAAAGGTGTCAATAGCTAAGATAACAAGAGCAACAGAAAGGAGAAAGAGATACTCTTAAGTGCCTCCATTTTGATTTTTTCATAATTTACTGCTCTCTGCACTTGTTTTTTTGTCGTTTGTAATTTATCTGCATTTATTTAAACTGCATTTGCCTTAATATTGCTACACACTCAAGTATGCTAGCTTGTATTGTATTTAAAGTGTTTTGCTACTGTTTTAACTGCTTTTCTACAAAAAAGAAAGAAACAAAAAAAGTTCTAAGCTTGTTTCCCATCTTTCCTGTAACTAGTCTAGTCCCAGATACAGATTTGCTGTATCCAGGACTGTTTTGTAAGTTTCTGAGCCCCCAGACCTTTCTGTGTTGGAGGGAAGCCTTCTAGCCTATTAGTGGGAGTGGTAAACACTAGGCAACCTATCTACCACAAGAGGAGTGGTTTCTGGTGAAGAAATTGTAGTTTATTGGCTGTTTGGGTAGTTTTTCCATGTCTTTCAACTTTTTGGTTTAAAAGCCTGCATTTGCATGGGTTTGCACTTGTTTAAACTCTATGGATCCAGTTTTTGCATCCTGCAGACTACAAGAGCAATAGGTAGGAAAAGGAGATACTCTAAGTGCCTCCATTTTGATTTTTTCATAATTTACTGCTCTCTGCACTTGTTTTTTTTGCTTTACTTTATCTGCACTTATTTAAACTGTATTTGGCTTAATATTGCTACACACTCAAGTATGCTAGTTTGTACTGCATTTAAAGTGTTTTTGTTACTGTTTTAACCGCTTTTCTGCAAAAAAAAAAATGTTCTAAGCTTGTTTCCCACCTTTCCTGTAACTAGTCTAGTCCAGATACAGATTTGCTGTATCCAGTACTGTTTTGTAGGTTTCTGGGCCCCCCAGACCTTTCTGTGTTGTAGCCTTCTAGCTTATCAGTGGAAGTGGTAAGCAATAGATAGCCTATATAGCACAAGAGAAGTGGTTTCTGGTCCAGACATTGTAGTTTATTGGCCGTTTGGGCAGTTTTTCATCCCTTTCAACTTTCTGGTTTAAAAGCCCGTGTTTGCGTGGGTTTGCACACTGCCCAGTGGCGCTCAGCTGAGGTAAACTATTACTGGTGCCAGACAGTCTGCTCTTCAATTTTCCCCTTAGAACATGCTTGTTCTTTTACTTCTTGCACTTCAATTAGCTTAATCGGTTAGCACTTTAACAGGCTTTTGTAACATTTATTGTAGCACACTTAGGTGCTATCAGCACTAGCTGTTCCTACACTGTAACAACACTAGTACTTATTAGTTATGAACACCCCTCATGGTATGACTGTAAGGCAATTTCCTGTGCTTTCTCCTGCTAATCTGCTGCACTTGGGCATTCTGAGACAGTATGGCAACTGCCTAATGTACACAGGCAACCCTTTCCTCTTACGTCCCAACACTCATACATGTGAGAGATGCACTTATATCACTAAACTGGAAGCAGTGCATGCTTCAACCAAGACTGGACTAGCTGGTCAAGAGGAGAAGGTCAACACCTGCAACTTACTGCATAGAACACACAGCCCTCCAAAACACCAAGCATCACAACCCACACATAGAAACGCAAACCATAAACCCATGTTCTTGGAGACTCTCAATAAAAATGTACCCAAACAACAGAGACCCCCTGAGACAGAAATGCACTCAACCACCACAACACAACACCAACCCCAGAACACATAGCTCACCACCACAATGTACCCCCTCAACCTAAGCCGGTAAGGCAAAACACTTTGCCCAATGTACTAATCATAGGAGGCTCAATTGTGAGGCACACTGATGTCCCACTCATTAGGTTAAACAAGGGGAAGGTGACAGTCAGTTGTCTATCAGGTGCCAGGATCTGTCACATAACACATGCACTCAGGTCACTCCACAACGAGTACAAATATGACTCAGTCATTGTCCATGTGGGTGTGAATGACCTGAAACGTACCTCCCTGGACTACATGAAAAGAGTTGTGATGGAACTCTCAGATTATGTGGCTCAAGCAGGGATGACCCTAGCCCTGAGCAGTATTCTACCATCACCCAGAATGATATCACAGTACGAGCAGAAAATGATTGATTTCAACAATTGGCTAAGTTTCTGGTGTCATTCTAAGGGGATCCAGTATCTGTCTGCCTGAGATGATAGGATCGACAGACCTCGATGCTTTGCCAGAGACAGCCTGCATCTGTCACCCCTGGGATTCCAGGTACTGGCTAAGGCTCTTGCCACCCCTATAGTGCCTTTTTTAGGCAGTGTTCCAAAGATCAAAATTACACCATAATAACTACAAACAACTGCAATCTGAGGGTCATGCTGCTCAATGCTAGAAGTCTAAATCTCAAGATGCACTTGCTCAAAGCTCTCCTCAAAATGGAGAATGTCAGCATTTGTGCTGTAAAGGAGACCTGGTTTAAAGAGGCAGAAAGCACCCCTGCGCTCCCAGGCTACAACTCATTCCATACCTTTTGGCTCTAGAATTTGGCTGGAAACCCCAAAGGAGGTGGTGTCTCCAGATCCATCATAATGCATCTGAGATACTTCAGGTACAACTAACACTAGGTATACGGCGATAAAGTCATAGCCTGCTACAGAACCCCAAACATGTCCCTAGACTCTCACTCCAAGTTCCTAAGCACCCTGGAAGATAACAAGGAATAACCCAATACTCTCATACTGGGTGACTTGAACTACCCTTCCATTAACTGGGAAAACTATTCAAGTACCAATATACAGGCCCAACACTTTCTGAAATTTATTAATTCCAATGCCCCAGACCAGCTCATTCTGACCCCTACTAGAGGAAGCAACCTCCTCGACCTGGTTATCACCAACATGGGAGACTGTTGCTCAGCACCTATAGTCAATTTCTCCCTGATTAAATCTGACCACAAACTGATCACCATGGACATCTCCATCTCAACTACAACACCCGCTAAGGTGACCACCCTGAAAAACTTCTCTAAAGCTGATTTTGGGCTCCAAAAAACAGAGGTGGCTAACTTCTCGGCACCCATGCCAATGGAAAATAGCTGCATGACTGCCGACTCATAAACCAATGCACTGTATGAGCACATATACAAATGCATGGACCTTGCCACACCAGATATTTATTTATTTTATTTTACATTTGGTTATCGGGAAAGTCTGACTAGAGAAAAGTCCTTTTTCAGTGGAGGCCCGTGGAGAAAAGCTCAACATATAACAAGCATTAACAATTACAAAAACATGACAAATGAACAGCACTATAAAATTTTTCAGCCATGAAATCTAAGATAAGAACACAAGACTGTACATCAACCAGGAAAAATGTCCATTTTTAACATAGACTAACGTGTACAGATTCCTAAGAAGAGAAAAACACTATACTTTTAAATTAAGGCTAAGATTACAATAGTAACAATTACATTTCAACCAAAATCCATGAAACTCTTTAGTCTGTATATCCAAAAATAACATTCCATATGTTCTGGTCATGACACAAATAAAGGAATACACAAATCTCTCTACTTGGAAGAGATATTAGGTGATAAGAGTAGGAGAGAAGTATGAGGACAGAGACTAGCAAGATAGAGAAGTCAGTAGTCAGAGAGTGAGGGAGGAAGGTTAGTCCTGGGTTAGCAGATGGAGTTGGAAATAGACTAGCCTGGTGAGTCACAGTTGCAAATCCAGTTTGCTTGAAGGTGTAATTTTAGTGATTTTTTTAAACTGAGCCACAGATGTTGTGGCTGATATATTAGAGGGTACAGTTTTCCGCCTTTTATCTATACAATTTGAATAGAGGGAGGCTCCTGCAGGGTTGTTGACATTAGTGACTTGAAGTAAAGGTTTTTACTGGAGCATAGGACCCTAGTACTGGAGTAAGAATGCATTAGGGTTTTGTAATGCAAGGGGGTTTATTAGGGTAGTAAAGAATCTTATGGGTTAGTATAAGCTGGTTGTAAAGGAGAAGGTGGTGAAGTTCAAGCCAGATGAGTTAAAGACTGCATAGTGATATGTTTGATGTGGGCTACTGGTGGCAAATTTTGCAATTTTGTTATAGCAGGCAGCAAGTGTAGTTAAATCAGACTTTCTAAGATTGGTGATGATAGGGGAAGCATATAGAAGAGAAGAGATGAGATGTGTTTGTGCTGTTTTAGTCCTGATGTTGTTTGTGAGGAATTGTTTATTTTTGTATAGTGCCTGCAATTTTTTATGAACTTTCTTTATGGTGAGTGAAATGAGGACGTCAAATTTCATGTTGCAGTCTATTTCTGCTCCTAGAGGTTTGGTGTGACTGACAGGAGACATAGATGTTTTGTTATTAGAAATGATAGTAAACGAGGTTAAGGGAGTGGAGTGACTGGTAGGATGGAATATGAGAAGTTTGGTTTTATTGGGGTTGAGTATTAGTTGATAGTTGATAAGCCATTCTTCAACAGAAAGGAAAGAGGTTTGTGTTAGTAATTGTAGTTCTTGGAGAGAGGGAGAGGAACAGATTAGTGTTGAGTCATCAGCATATTGGATGACTGAGGCATGTAGAGTAGAAGAATGGAGGTTGTTAGAGAAGATATAGAAAAGTAAAAGACCAAGGCTGGAGCCTTGGGGAACACCCAGTGTTACTGGTAGTAAGGGGGAGAGTTCTTGCCTCCACTGTACTATGTGCTGTCTACCTGTTAAATAACTTTGAAACCAGATTATGATACACTTACTGAGATTCAGTTCTGAGTGGGAATTGATGAGTTTGTTGTGGTTAACCATATCAAACGCATTAGAGAGGTCAAGAAAGATAGCCGAGACATAGTTGTCATTATTTCTGTGGTTGTTTACTGTGTGAGTGAAAGACACAAGGCCTTTGATATCATTCCTCACTCAGTGTAAATTAATGGAAAGGCTTAAGTCCCAGCTACTAAAAGCCAAGCAAAGCAAATATTCTATTTTAATTAATCAGTAAAATTAATCAATGGAAATCATTTTCTTTAAGAAATTCGGTAAAATAGATCAATTCAGATGACTTTGGAGGAAGAGAACTTCGGTAAAAATGCTGGACTTCATTTTCTTTATTATCTTTATATCGATTCCAGGTGGAGTTAGAGGCAAGTGAGCACTGTGTCCGATAATATACAGCTGAGAGAGCAGTGGTTATATAGCAAAAGGCTCCATTCATATTAAAATTACAGTTACAATTACATAGATCTCATTGGATGATGTCAACAATTCATATTAAAATTATGGTTACAATTACATAGATCTCATTGGATGATGTACATTGTGATGTCACCTAATGGAGAAGTATGTTTCAAATGTCAGTCATTTAAAATATTGCAGATTCATTGTGATGTTACATTTGGGGAGGTACATTTTCATTTATCCATCAGTCAAACAAGTTTGAGAAAAAATTCAGTCTTCTATATATTTATATTTATACAGATCAATTCATTGTGATTTAATAGAAACTTTAAAGCTGTGTAAAGCTGCGTAGGAGAGATGTATTTGCAGCACAATTAATATTATATAATTTATAGTTCAGTATTTTTTACGCATCAATGCAGTTTTGCTCATAATCGTTTTAATTAAGATACTGTGTCTCCAGGGCTCAGATACTCATTGCAGCCAGTCCCAAGATGTGAGCAAAGCATGTACAGTATAATAAGTGACCAACAACAGAAATAAAAGATTATACTGACTTAGAAAATTAATTAAATAAAATCATAGCGACTTAAGAAATAAGATTATAGTGAATTAAGAAATAGTGAGAGGAAAGGTATGGCTATCGAATTTGTAGTTAATGCAATACATTTCACCAGTTATTTAAATCAGCTCCCAGTAAGTGATTAGGTCATGTTTACCTATCCAGTCATCAGGACTAGCCTTAATGGTAGCCAAGGTAGTACTTTGTTTAACGTGTAGTGGTAACTTATTCCATAGGCTAGACATACGTCAGCTTAGGAATCTACTTCTTCAGTGAGTCTTTTGTATTTGTTGCGGTAGATTTAAGTCATTAGTGTGGGTGTTTTTTTTGTAGAATCACTGGTTTTGCAAAAAAATTGGCCAAATATGATTGGGTCTTTCATGGCTCAAAAAGCAAGACACAGCTCAGCTCACAGCAACCTGTAGACTACTGATTATAACACGAATTATGCTATTCTATTGGGTTAGTTGAAAGATTTAAGATCTTTAATTTTATTGGTTAGAAATCTTTGTGTCATTTCCAGTTGAGCGATATGCTTGGATTTGTACATAAAAAAGGGAGCATTGTATTCAATGATATGTCTGATAATGGAAGAGTACAGTGGTAGGAAAACTTTGGATTTTGAAGATATTCCCTTGGAAAACAACTAAGCCAGATAGAAGGATTTTCTGACTATGATGGAAACATGATGACTAAGTAAGGGAAAGTTATCCAGATAAGTACTTAGGTCTCTTATGAATATATCTGTTTGAAAAGGAATGCCATTTATAATATATGAGGTGTGAGCAACATTTCTGAAGAATGCTGTGCTGCAGTTTTTCATTTCGTTTGAGACTGTTTTTGATACATTATTTATGTGCATTTTCCTGCCCTTTATGGATATGTTTTGTATTAGTGGATGAGAAGACAAAAGTACCCAGTTTGCAGTTATCAGCAAAAGTGGTTAACCACACATCTGGGATATTGGCTTGGATGTCTGCAAAATAAATGTGAAACAGGAGACGGCCTAGAACTGATCTCTGTGGCATCTTACTAGTTGCAATTTTACTTTCAGAAAAGGAATCAGCAATTTTCACAACTTGGGATCCATTGGATAGCCAATTTGCAATCCAGTGGACAATATAGGGATTTACATTAAACTGGTCTAAGTTTTCAGTAATACTAGTGGATAATAGTAGGGGAATTGTGTCAGAGGCATTGCCAGCTCAAGATAAGCAGTGTGCATGAATGACCACTGTCCACATCTCCTGTAACCTTTTCAATGGAGCTTACTAGGTTAAAGAGACAGGAACTGCTCTTTACAGAGCCAAACCGATTGAGCCCTAGATCAGTTAAGTTGCCTATGTCTGCATAAATGAGTTCTGTTATGATACATTCCATGACTTTGCATATAAGGCTGGTGAGGCTAATGGGTATATAATTACCTGGATCTGTAGCGGGAATTAGCTTATGAAGGGGAGTCACAGTGGCTATTCCCCAGGAAACAGGAACACATCCTGTAGATAGGCTGAGGTTGAACAGTTAAGAAGAGGCTCAGACAGTCCTTACCTGGTACTGATGAGACTCTATCAATTCATCCATAACCCCTTTTTCCCATTTTTGCACATGGGATGGGGTGTCATTTCATGGGGTTGGGGTGTCATTTCAACAGTGAAAATCACCTAGTGCCAAGGTTTAAACTGCTTGGTGATTAGTCCTGCCATGGTTGTTCTTCCATACCAGACACTCATATGCAAATTTACACCTATGGCCAATTTAGAATGTCTAAGCCATCTACTGCACGTCACTGGAATGTGGGTGGAAACTGGAGCACCTGGAGGAAACCCACACAGACATAGGAAAGACATGCAGACTCCACAGAAAAGGCACCCCAGCTCTGAGGTGACAATGTTATCCACTGTACCACTGTGACACCCAACTGATGAGAATGATGTCTGGTAGATTGTCCTGTCCCATGTAAGCATTATTCTTAGTTTTTGACAGGGATTCTATGGCTTGTTCCAAAGTGATTTCATGAGAAACTACATTCTTAGGGACAGTGAGCCAACAATGTTAGTAGGAAGGGTAAAATTGGCAATACGTTTGTCTCCTAATATATTAGCTATAATCTTGGGGTCAGAATGATTGATATTATTATGGATGAACTTAGTTATTGCTGGAAATTTTCCTTTTACTTTTCTGACATAACTGAATAAAGATTTGCCGATTCCTTTGGAATCTGTAGCAATCTTAACTTCATACTCTGTTTTATGTTTTCTAATAGAATTCATTGCTGACACATTTCAGTGTAGTTTGGAGGTAGGGAGATGGGTATTTCTTCCAACTTTTTATTATTTTCCATGTTGATTTGACAGTAAAAAACTAGTTGCCAGTAACTTGCTTTTCTCAATTTAATTTCTACAAGCCTTTTAAGTTTCTAATACTGTGATACGTATGGACCCCATTTCTAAGTCACGGTACAGTTATAGGGTATGATTTTTCTCCAATGTCAGGAAAATGATGTTATATGATGAATACTGGGTCTGTGGGAAAACATGATATATAACTGTGTTATTTTGTGTTATGTAAAGAAAGTGTTGATGCTGTCCAGTTTGTGGTGATCCCATCTCTGATTGTTATTAATTTATCTAACTTATGACAGTTAGGGACAGTATTTCTCTGGCAAGATATAACCATGCAATTAGGTATCTGCATTTAGGATTTTCTGTATGCAACCTGTCTATTTTATTAACTTTCATTTTATTTCTCATGAATGCCAACCTACACATATTTTAATCTGCATTTGCACTGTTTTCTTTATTATGTAAGTATATTTTTATATGATACTGTAATTTTTTTTTGGCTGGCATTCAAGTATCAAGAGAATAATGCATGAATGTCTGTTTATCTGAAAAGAGTGTGAGCAATATTTACACTGCTGGTTAATAAATAATTTATTGCACATTGCTTAGGCCTACTATCACTACCAGTGAAAGTGATGATTCTCCCAGCCTTCTGTTGGTATTGTGTGTGTGTATGTGTGTGTGAGTGTGTGTGTGTGTGTGTGTGTGTGTGTGTGTGTGTGTGTGTGTGTGTGTGTGTGTGTGTGTGTGTGTGTGTATGAAACCTCTGTTGCTTGTCCCCTTTGTTGCTTTTCACTACTGGAACCTATGAATGCATAGGAGATATAACACCATAATAGGTCCATATACAGATGTCAATACTATACTACTGTGACATGCAAACTTAAAAACTGTGAAACAGATCCATATGCATTGCAGGAACATGCATTTTTTGGACAGTATAATGCCCTTGCGGACCCGAGGTGCCTATGATGTAAAATGTGCATGTTACCAGCATTCATAAGCTACATTCAGTAAAGAAATATGCACTTGATGTATAAAACTGCAATAGTCAGTACTAATCTGTTGTTTCACCTTGGAAACATAACTGGGTTGTGTAAGGCCCTCACCTACATTCTCATTCAGATCATAAACAGGAATGAGACTTTGTTCCTTCAGGCTGGAAAGACTCACAAGGAATTTCTCCACCTTTGTTTATTGTTTTGCTTTTGGTGGACCACTCCCTGTGTTGGTTCTTTGATCATGAATTTCATGTGTTTGGCTCTTGGCACATGAAATCATATCTGTTACTCCAAACATGTTGTGATTGCCTTCAATGGTTACTAACAGCACCAACATTACACACTAGACCATGACATTTTTGGTCGATAATCTGCTGGCCTGCTCCTCCCCTGCAATACATGGGAAGGTGTGCAGGAATGCACCATTTTTGGGCTCACTAAACCTTGCAAGCCTCTGTCTTCCTCTGTTAGGCATTAAATACCTATATATGTGGAGGGAACATGTTTCAAGGTGACTATATATACTGCAATTACAGAGAAAGTGAAAGAGAACAGATTTTGGTGGTTCCAGCATAAGTGCAGTAAAGCAGAAGACAATTTACTGAAGAAGATGTGGGGTGGTAGGAAGAAGGCAAGAGGAAACGAGGACATCCAGCAAAGAGATGGGTGGTGTATGTGAAGGAAGACCTGCAGCAGTCAGGCAAGAGTTATGACTGTTGAAAAAGGCAGGACAGTGGCAGTGAATCGAAAGAGATGACTGCCATTGACACAACACCCTGACCCCATGCAGAAAATGGAAAAAAAGTGAGTTGATGATGGTGGTAGCCCTTTCTGATTCAGAAACAGGTCCGCTGTAGTGATACAACATGGTCAATAGAATTATGGCAGCAGCTGTCGGCTCTCTCTTTGGCCATAATAAATGCTAATGAGGCATGCTGGGGTGGCATATGCTAATTAGTCATGTACTCTGCCCTGGAAATCCTCTGTACTGGATAGCTACACAGTTCATAGGTTCATAGTTTTATACTAGGTTAATGACCGCAAGTACCTTTATAAGCCTCGAAGTGCAATTCAACCCAGTGGTGTCCCTATGTATCATGGACATTTATTTAAAGAGTGTTCATTAGCTAGCAAATTTCTAGAGGTTATGTGGGGGATATGTTAGTTCAGAAATTATATCAGAAACATGAGAGCTAGATCCAGGGTGGCACATGAATAGGGTTAGGGATGGACTCTGCTTCACATGGATGGGGAGCCTGTTTCAGAGCATGGGGATCTTCTGAGACACATATCTGTTTTGCCAACATGTATTATTTATGCCACAAGACAAATCTGAATCCTTATATCTAGTGGTTCTGATCCTGTTTGTTTTGCAGTTGTGCAAAAGGCCCATCAGTGCTGGATCCAATGATGCCTTGCATGCCAGGCAGAGATTGCCTCTCAGTAACCTTTGTGGACATTCCAACTGTTACATATGTATTGTCAGGTACATGCCAAAGGGAGCATTATACTTAATGATGGGTCTGATAAGGGATGAATAAAGTTGCTCTGTGACTTTCTTGGACCTAGATACCATGCCCTTACTCTTAAGTTGGGCAATATAGAATGATATTCTTACTGCCTTGGCCACATGTTGGTCAAAGGCCAGGTAACTGGCTACATATGTTCCCAGGTCTCTGACTACTGGGTCAACTCTTAAGGTTGTCTTATCAATGGAGTAATTGGCCTGGGTGGCAGTTTTTCCAAAAGGCACTATAATGCATATCTTGGCAGTGAGTTTTTGTAAGTGACTTTTGCACCAGTCATTTGTCTGTGTCAGAACTCCTTCTAAGATGTTTGTGTCATGGGTAATCTCTGATAGCTCCCAATTTGTAGACATCTGTGAATTAGGTCAGCTAAAGTACCTTGACATTAGCCTTCACCTCTCAGAAGTAGATGCCAAATAGAAAGATCCCCAGCATGGAGCCCTGAGGTACCCCATTGCTGATAGGTCTCTTAGTGGAGGTGATATCACCTTTGCAGTACCCCATTCTCATGGTACAAAAACTGTTTTGAGGCTGTAATTGAAAAGTGACTCGAGGTCTTGATAGGTCATGTTTACAGCTTTTTAGGAGCCATCCTGGACTATTATTGGGGTCCATTAAGGCTGTGTTTTTGGCCTTATTGAACACTGCCATGGCATGCCACCTGTTAATAATTGGGGGGTTATGCTAGTAGATATTTCATGAGAGGAGGTACAAGATTGAGTTGAGGGGGGTGAAGTTTGAGCTGAATTTGTCAGCCAGCAAATTTGCTATGTCGATCTGCTCAGTGAAGGTAGTACCATTGATCATCAGTCTAACACATTGAAGTGTGCTGCCTTTGAGGTTTGGGACATAACTGTAGGAGACCTTGTGGTTATCTTTAGGCTATGAGGCTATCTTGATCCTGTAATTGGCCTTGCCAGACTTAAAAATAGTTTTCTTAGTTTCCTGTTTAGTTTAACTGGAGAGCTCCTATCATTATGGGAGTTGTTATTCCTGATTTTCGCCATGTTTTTTTTCCTTTTGTTATAAACTGTATTGAGATTAGAATTTCACCAGTGTGGTTTGGTTTCAGAATTTGCTTTATTCTTACTTCTATTAGGTACAGCAGCCACTAAACATCCATTTACATGCTTGTACAGGGTCTCTGTTAACAATTCCGCATAGGTTGTTGTGAATCTGGGGTTGGGAGGGGCACTGAATTTTAATAAACTACCACTTACTATGGTGAAGTTTGGTTTGGAATAGTTTCTAACTGTTACAGGGTTTGCTGTGGTTACTGAGTTGATTTTTATTTTGAAGGAGACATCTCTGTGGTCTGACCTCACCGGTGAGGACATGACACGGGGGGGGGGGGGGGGCTTTACAGCACTCTCCCAAATTAGTGAGTACGAGGTCCAGTATGTTTGAATCTGTGACAGGCGTGCACACTTTCTGCTCAAGTGGTGATTGTGTTAATAAATTCCAGGAATTATGCCTGTCAGTAACAGGCAGTGTATGTTTCCCATTCTATAGAGGAGTAGTTAAAGTCTCCCATGAATAGAGCATTTGGGTTAATGGTGAGTGTCTTCAGTAGGTGTAGGAATGAGGTATTAAATTCTAGGGACATAGAAGGTGACCTATAGCTTACTAGGATATGGTATGGTACTTTGTCTATTGTGATTTGCAGATGGATAAATTCCAGGGCATTGTCCTGTTTAAACAAAGTAGTCATGCTTGCTGCTATTATAGATTGAGACTCCTCCACCGTTTGTCCCTGTCTGTGCAGCTGATGGTCTAAATGTGTGGAAGGCACTGAAGCATTGCACTCCTGAAGTACTTTCTGTGGATTTAAACCATGTCTTGGTAACAGCACAAATGTCTATATTCTCCAGAGTGAGGAAGGCTTGTAGGATGTGGAGTTTCTTGTTAAGGCTCCTAGCATTTAGCAGTGACATCTGTAAGTTTCTTGGCATTTTATTTGCTATGTTGGTAGGTTTGTCAGTTTGTTATTGCCTAAAAAAATACTCTAAGGAGGTGGACAAAGTTTTAGCCAATATTCAAAAGCCCAGGGGAGACAGGTGTAGACCATACTTTGCAAAGCAACATTTTCTGTTATCCATGCTCTCCCTGTATTTAACCATACTCCCTCATGCTGACAAATGTTGAATCCTCCTAGAAAGGCAGCGAAACTAAGCCAGTTATTGAAGTAAATCATCTTTTATTAATGCTGTGGTGTAATCCTTAATGAAGATAGAATGCTGCTCAATGCAAGGCACATACCTGCCTGAGACACATATGCAGAGAGATCAACAATGTCTATCTTCATAGAGTCCAGAGAAGTACATGTCAGGTAGTTAATGCCCACATGGACTATGACAGAATCATACTGATAGCTGTGGTATAGTTCATAGGTTCATAGGTTCATAGGTTCATACTAGGCTATCTGCCCTAGGGCATTTATAAGCCTAGCCAGAGTATGTTGGGCTTTCGCCACCCATTTTAAATTAATTTTGCTATGCCCTTTTTCGAGGTTAGTATACTGTGCCTCTGTCTAACAGTGACACAGAAGTGATACCCGGGGTAAACCTATGGTCTCCCATCCACTCATCAAGATTCCTCTTGAAGAGAGTCAATGAGGGACTCTGCCTAACCTGGACTGGGATTTTATTCCAGAGTGAAGGGAGCCTCTGGGTTATGAATCTGTCCCTCCAGTATGTCCTATTTATTTCAGTGCTGAGGTTCAAGTCTCTCGAGCGTGTAGCTCGATGGGATTTGGATTTTTTGAGGTGCAGCATGTTCCTTAATTCCGGTTGGACATGGCCTTATCGTCAGGCACAGGTCACCTCTGAGCAGGCGGTATGCCACTGAGTAGAGCTGGAGTTTCTTTAACCGGGCAGCATATGGCATCTGTTTGAGCCCTTTGATCCTCTTGGTGAGGTACTTTTGGGGTCTTTCCAGTTGCTGCAGGTGTTTGGTAAGGTACATCCCAAAAGGGGCATTGTACTCGATTATGGGCCTGATGAGGGATGAGTAAAGAGGCACGATGACCTCCCCTAATCTAGATGTGAATCCCTTCATGATTAGGTGGGCTATATAAAATGTTTTTCTAACCACTTTGGCCACGTGGTTGTCAAATGAGAGATTGCTATCAACTTGGGTCCCCAGGTCTCTAATTACTTCTTCTGTACTTAATGGATTACCGCCTATGTGGTAATTTGTGGGCACTTTGTTTTTGCCAAAGGGGATGACTATACACTTTTTGGCGTTTAGCTTGAGGCCATGGCTCTGGCACCAGTTGTCTGTTTCTATGAGGCCCTTTTGGAAGATGCTTGTGTCGGCTGGAGAGTCGATTATGGTGCCCAGTTTGCAGTCATCTGCAAACTTGGTCAGCCACAGACCTTCCGTGTTGGCCTGTACCTCCGAGAAATATATACCAAACAAGAGAGGTCCCAGGACTGAGCCTTGTGGGATGCCACTTGTAACTGGTTTGGAGTCTGACATGGCTCCAGCTATTCTAACCATGTGGGTTCTGTCCTTGAGCCAGTTTGCAACCCATCTAGTGGCATAGGTTCATAGGTTCATAGGTTCATAGGGTCATAGGTTGGTACTAGGCTATCAGCCCTAGGGCCTATACAAGCCTAGCCATAACAATTCCCTGGCTATTTCTTCCCACATTGTTTACTTTCCTGGACCCCTGTCTAGCAGGGCAACTGACGTGATCCCTGGGGTGAATTTCCTTTCTCCCATCCAATCGTCAAGGTTCCTCTTGAAGAGGTCCAAAGAGGCACTCTGCTTGACATGTATGGGCAATCTATTCCAGAGTCTGGGGATTCTCTGGGTCAGGAACCTATCCCTCCAGCATGTTTTGTTTATTGTGATGACAAGGTTTAGATCCCTGGAGCATGTAGCTCTGAGGGATTGGGATTTCTTTAAGTGTAGCATGTCCAACAGCTCTGGGTTTGACATGGCCTTGTATGTTAAGCAGAGATCGCCTCTGAGTAGACGATATGCGACAGAGTATAGCTGGAGTTTTTTAAGGCGGTCAGCGTAGGGCATCTGCTTTAGGCCTGTGATTCTTTTAGTGAGGTATTTCTGAGGCCTTTCCAGTTGTTGCAGATGTCTTGAGAGGTACATACCAAATGAGGCGTTGTATTCTATAATGGGTCTAATGAGGGATGAGTACAGTGGGACAATGACCTCCTTTTTTCTGGATGAAGAGCCCTTCATGATGAGGGTTTATATTTAAGCTGGTGAGCTTATCTATAATGCCCGAGTGGGGTATTGTATCGAAGGCATTTGCGAGGTCCAGATAGGCTGTGTGGACCACCTTCCCTTCGTCAATGGCCTTGGTGACTGTTTCAAAGAAGTCAACCAGGTTTAAGAGGCAGGACCTGCCCTTAACAAAGCCAAACTGGGTAGGATCCAGTGTCTGTAGGTCCCCAATATCTTTATTTATGAGGTCCATGATGATCCTTTCCATAGCTTTGCAGACCAAGCTAGTCAGGCTTATGGGGCGATAGTTTCCAGGGTCCGTTGAGGCACCACCTTTGTGGAGAGGGACCACTGTTGCTGTACGCCACTCTTTGGGTACATATCCTGTAGTAAGGCTGAGATTGAACAGTAGTTTTATGTTTGGATTTAGCTCTTCTTGGAGTTCATGTAGGATGCAGCCTGGGACACCGTCTGGTCCCATTGATGCTGTATTTTTTGCTTTGGAGAGGGCGGCTCCCACCTGAGCATCTGAGATGTCAGGGGGGCAGCACTCTGCTGGGATAGATATTTGCCCTTTTGGTGGGGGGGGGGGGAGTTTGTGCTGAACCTGTCAGCTAGGATGTTGGCAATGTCTGTGGGTTTGGTGTATTTTTTGTCATTTTGGATTAATTCTGAGCATATCTGGGAATTCCCACCCAGGTTCCTAACATAACTAAAGAAAGCCTTGTGATTATCCTTAGTGTCCTGTGCAATTTTTCTCTCGAAGCTGGCCTTAGACGATTTTATGACTGCCCTTAGTTTTTTGCTAATACTGATCAGAGATGCCTTCCCTTTTTGGGATTTTGCTCTATCATGTAGTAGCTTCCTCCTTCTATTGTATAGTTTGTTTATGGCTGGGGTCCACCAGACAGGTCGTCTGCCTTTGGAAGATTGGGTCTTGGTTTTATTTGGGATTGCATGATCCATGCATTCCTGAAGGTGTTCATAGAATGCATTTATAAAGGATTCTGCGGTCTGGGCCGTATTTTCCACAGGCCCGGGGGCTTTGAAGGATTCCACCTCAGTTTTGAGGAGTGTGAAATTTGCTTTAGAGAAGTTTTTCACTGTGGTTTTCTGGGCAGGGGGTGGGGTCGGGATGTGAATATCCAGTGAGATCAGTTTATGGTATGATCTTACCAGTGAGGGATACACTTCTGGTCTGGAGCATAGAGTCCCCATGTTGGTGATGATCAGGTCCAGTATGTTTTCCCCTCTTGTGGGAGTGGTAACAAGTTGTTCCATAGCATTTGAGTTTATGAATTCTAGGAACCTTTGGGCAAGGGTGTTGGAGCTAGAGTAATGCTCCCAATCTATGTTTGGGTAGTTGAAGTCGCCCAATATAATGGTGTTTGGAGAGACCTTCATATTTTCCAGTGTTCTCAGGAAGGCCGAGTGGGGTTCCTGGGTTTGGGAGGGTGGTCTGTAGCAGGCTATAAACTGGAAGGCAGTTTTACCCACTGTTAGTTGCACATGGATAGTCTCTGATGCTTCGTGCTTTGCCACCAACCTGGAGGTGTGGGTATCTTTGATGAATATCGATACTCCCCCTCCTTTTGTGGTTCGGTCCAAGTTTTGGGGCCGAAAAGCATGGTATGAGGTATAACCTGGTAGTGCTGGGGTGCTCTCGTGAGTCCTGAACCAGGTTTCTGTTACTGCACAGATATCGATGTTCTCCATGCTAAGGAGAGTTTCGAGTGCGTGCATCTTGAGGTTTAGACTTCTGGCGTTGAGTAGCATTACTCTTAGTTTCTTATCCCTTGTGATACCTATGGAGGTGGGTTTGTCTTTTGAGCCTTGCCTAAAAAAGGCACTATGGGGGTAGCAAGAGCCTTTTCCAATATCGAAAGCCCAGGGGTGACAGGTGCAAGCCGTCCCTAGCAAAGCATCGTGGCTTGTCGTGCATATCATCCCAAGCTGACAGGCATTGGATCCCCTAGTGACTTGAGACTATGCATTACTTGTAAGATCCTGGCTCCAGCAACTAACCATTATCTTCTCAATTTTCACGCTGGTGAGTAGGGCATCTGTGTGTCATATAATGGAGTCCACTATGACAAGAGTCCAGTATAATGTGTTGGCTTGCCTTATGGGCTTTGCTCTTTGGGATTCACTGAGTGTAGGAGTACATGTAATGTTTGGTATTGGCTTTTGTGAGACCTTTAGAGATTGCTGAGGATAGGTGTTAATGTTTATAGACTTAGGAGATCTTTGAGGTTTGGAAAGATTGCTTTTTAGTGTTTCAACATAGGTTGGTTTATGTGTATGGTGGATGTAATGTGTGTATGTGTGTGTGTGTGTGTGTGTGTGTGTGTGTGTGTGTGTGTGTGTGTGTATGTGTGTGTGTGTGTGTGTGTGTGTGTGTGTGTGTGTGTGTGTGTGTGTGTGTGTGTTCTTGACAACCTTGTTTGTAGGCAGCATTTTCCCCTCCAGTGAAATTGTGTGTGTGCATCTCTCACATATTGTGTTTATTTTTTAAGCATTAAATGGTTGTCTGTGAACATGAGACCATTTCTAAATTGTCTCAGGATGTCTGTATTTACCAAACTGGGTACAGAGACATTTGGAAACTGCATATCCATGTTGTCTGGACCTGTATTTGGGTGGGCTAGTGTAAGTCATGGACTAGGTCGTGCAGAGGTCTCCTTTGGTTTTCTTTGGGGTTTGGCGTATCTTCAGGTTAGATTGTGTCAGTATTTGATAGTAGTGCTGCATAATGTACAAACTAGCTGT
>NC_056739.1:1293333650-1293486150 GCF_019279795.1 Protopterus annectens
AGAGTGGCCACATGTGCTTTGCCATCCACATTGATGTACAGAGTGTCTGCTTTGTTGTACTGCACTGTATGTTGCTATGTGCAGATGACACATGCTACTTGCTGCACTGCTATGCAATGCCATGATTATGTGCACTTAGCACTGCCTCTGTTACCTGATGTCACACACATGGGTTGTGTGCATGGTGTTATTGCAGCTCATGTGCTGCTGTGACTGTTGACACTCTATCTGTATAACACTGTGTTATAATTTACATAGCTCACTGGCAGGTTTCCATGACGATATCTATAACTAACTCTTTCAGCAACACGAAATGGGATTCTTTGGCACTAGCACTGCACTAGCACAAGTTCTTTTTTATGAATCCAAGCCACAGGGTCTCCACTTGTGTCTGCTTTCTGCACACATATAGACTTTTTCCTTGGTCAGCTTGAAAAAGATGACACTGATCAAACACTGGCACAGACTAGTGTGCTGTTCAGCAGCCATGTGTCATCATTTTGAACTGTTGTAAACTGCTGAGAATCACATTAGGTCACAGTCTTCATTTTGTTTTGTTAGCTGGTGGAAGACTGAAGATTGTAGAATATGAAGAAAACAAGAAAATGACTGGCACCGAATATTAATAGTGGGATCTCGCTGGTCTCCAGACTGAACCATAAACAATCTATTTATTTTGTTGAACATTGCCTAAAACAACTCATTTGCTGCAGAACTTCCCCTTTTATTAAGCAAAGTAGCTCACTTTCCCGCTTCAAGCATGAGATTTATTGGGTAACAATAAATTCATGCCAGGATTGTCTTCTCTATCCCTAATAGAGAGTGGGAGTAAGTAACAGAATTTCTGATGGCTAGCTTACAAATAATCTATTCAATCAATAGCCTAGTAATAATCTATGAACAGATGAACCTATTTCTAAAAAATCTAGTTATATTATAAATGTTATTATACCTGGGCCATTTCTATATCTTTTCCTTCTGGATTACTAGTATATGTAACAGAAACGTAATGTGTGTCACTAAAATATCTGTCTAACTACTCACTAATGTATTCTTTCCTTATTAATTATTTTACTATAAAATCAATGATTTATCACAGGTACATGTTTTTTTTTTTTCATCTGAAAAGTTTCCGAACTTGGTTTGATTTGCTGTATCATCTTAATAATTCATGTACTCTTTAACATACCCTATATGTGTGATACTTCAGATTTCTCAGTATAGCTGATGTATCTACTCAGAAGCAATAATTAAATTACCAGTGTCAGTCTCTCTCCTGTTTCACAGTATTATAACATAAATCCTGTGAATCCCACACTTGACTTTTAAATATGCTCTTAAGGGATTTACAAATCAATCTTCCTCATTTGCAAGATAGTTCTCTTGATAATTCTTTGCCCTAGAGACTTACCTGATTAACTTTTTTATAATCTATCAAGGGAAAAAAGCTCACAGCAGGCTGTGTTTGCCTACAGAATTGATGTATTAGGATTTATAAAGCTTAATTTATACCAATAGTCATAGCTGTGTCTGTACTTTTCATAATTACTTTCAGTTTGCATCTTTGCATAGGATTTTTGATATTGCTAACATTAATAATTTTGTAGTTTATAAAATTGTTTTCTGGGTAATGTTTATGATCTTCTTGAAACAGCTGTTTAATAACTACTTGAGGAATTAAAAACTAAATGGTGTGGTACTTTATAAATGTATAGAACTGCCTCACGGATACTGATATAAGTTATGACAGAAAGAAGGCAGAAGACAGAAAACATTTGTTTGCAGTCAGTGTGTTCCAGAAATGAAAAAAAAAACTTCTAGAAAGCAGAAAAATAATGTCCTATGCTTAATACTGAAGATAATGACAGTGACAGTGTTTTAAGTTGACTTGCTTTTTCTCAGGTGAGTAGTATAATGACACGAATATGAAATCACATAAGTGTATATTACATTTTTCATTATGAGCTATTGTTTCACAAAAAGTCACCTAACAAATATAAATAAATACTATTTAGTGAAGAATTGCAAATGTTAGTAAATTCATGCTGGATAGAAAATGAGTACCCTTCCATCTACAATATTTCAGAAACTGCATTTGACAGAATGCTCTGAGCTGCGCAACAGTTGTATTGGAAACCCACTGATTGAACTTGATTAGATTTCACCTAAAAAACGTTCTTTTAAAATCAAGGAAGTGAATCATTTTGAATTGCTAACTTTGCTGATCTTTGATACTGCTTAGTGTGCCACTTTTTTGTTTTCTGTTAGTTTGAAACACTTTGATTTACATTGTCTTGTCCTCTGTAGTCCCTAAACTATCTCTCCTTAACATTTGATCCTGGTCCCCAAACAGAACTGCATGGTTGTTCGCTATTTACCGTAACATAACCAAGGGACATCTTGCAGCACCAAGTTACAACCTACTTGTAGGTTCTAAGAGAAATGCCTTGCTGTTCCATCCTTTACAGATAAATCTCTAAGAATCTTAAATCATTAGTAACCACACTGTTAGGTGTATAGTTAAACTCATAAGTACTTATCTTATGTGTGGATTAAGCAGCCTACTGATAGGCTGTCAGTTAAACTCATAACATCTTACCTTATTAGAATATTATGCAGGTCATTAGGCCTACATTATATAGAACCTTCTAGTCCACTTTTATATATATATATATATATATATATATAAATATATATATATATATATATATATATATATATATATATATATATACACACACACACACATACACACACACACACACACACACATATATATATAGATATATATATATATATATATATATATATATATATATATATATATTTTACAAAGCCTTTCACTCTTGATCCTAAACGGTGAACAGTTTTCCACGTGTAGTCGGTGGTGGAGCTAGCTCTAAAAAGAGCTGTTTTAGCCCTATGGGCAGCTGGAGCTCTATATAGAGCTGTTACAGATCTCTATGAGCTCTGAGTAGAGCTGTTTTGTGTTTAGAATGCCCTTTCGGGCAGATGCGGTAGTTCTAAAAAGAATTGTTTTGTTTGGTTCACTGAAGCTGTGTCTGTGCCTCCGACTGGTCTTACCGAAGCTGATACAGATTTCTGTGAGCTCTGAGAAGGGCCGATTTGTGTTTTGAATGCCCGTTCGGGTGTTGGTGGTAGCTCTAATAAGAACTTTTTTGTTTTATTCTTCAATGTGTCTCCGGTTGCTCTTACCAGAGCTTTTACAGATCTCTGTGAGCTCTGAGAAGAGCTGTTTGGTGTACTGTGAGCTCTGAGAAGAGCTGTTTGGTATAAGGTGCAGATCCACGTGAGCTCTGAAAAGAGCTGTTTTGTGTATGGACACAATGGGCTCTGGGAAGAGCTGCTGTTGTGTCCTTCGTGTGCCGTGGCAGGCACGGACCGCTTCTACTGCCCCAACAGCAAAAAAAACAATAACCACAAGAGCATTCGGAGGCTGCAACACAGAAGGTGTTGTCTACAGAGCAAACTGCTGCAAATGCCAAGCCTTCTACGTGGGCAAGACCATCAATGCCTTCAAAACCAGGATTGCCAAACATCTATACGACATCAGGCACAAGATACCGACAAATAAACTAGCAACACACGCAACAAAAAAACCAGGACACGAAAGATTTAAGTTCCTGATACTCAAACACCTGGCGAAGATCCCTTTCAATGGGGACTTCAATTCAAGATTAGAGAAAAAAGAACTTATCTGGCAGATACAACTTGAAGCAAGGCACCCTCCGGGTCTCAACTACATGGAAACCATCACCCCAGTCCTGAACCTCAGGGCACTTAACCATGCTAACTACAACTAATCGGCTCCTAGTAAGATATGCTATCTATTTCGCTCACTGTTTTCTCACTGGAATAAGGCATAATGTATTCATTTTTTGAACATTAATTGTTTATAAGCAGAACTAAAATTGCAGTAAGTTAATCTATCAGCCCTCACAAAAGTTACAATTGTTAGCTCAACTTTTAATTATTTTTAATTTAAAAGGTAAAATTTCAATGTCAAACTACAGTTAACTTTTTACTACCTAATGCACGCTCTCCTTGATGAAGGAGCGGCAGACAGGCTACCTTCCTATCTGCCCTGAAAGCACCGGACATCTCAGAATCTTTCTCAGAACCAAGCTTGCTTCCAATGTTTTACAGATGGTAATGGCAAGTCTAAATTTAGAACTATAGTCAGTAACCCCAGAGTTTTACAGTTCAATTTTAATTTTAAATTTAATTTTAAATTTAATTTTAATTTTTATTATTTTTTTATTTTTTGGTTACATTTAAATTTAAGTTTTATTACAGTTTTTTCAAGCATAGGTATAATTGTGACAAAGCAAAAGGCTCCAACACATTGCTAGAGGTTAGGAATGGCACATATGAACAAGTAACTGGTTAATAAAAAGGAACTAAATAAGAGGAATGAGATGCTTCCAACCAGGTCCGTCTTCACCTTGTAGGCCTACTAGGGCCACACCCCCAACTAGTCACTTCTCATTGGACATCTCTCAACCATGCCCCCTCCACAGCAGCATAAAAGCAGCACAACGACAGCTCTCAGGTCATTCTGACCAGCACTTGGGGAGCACACAAATAGTCTTTTTTAGGACTCACACATAGCAAAAGAACCGAAGATCTGTTCAAGAAGAAGGACAATGGAGATTGACACCACCGCGGAACACCGAAGGACACAACAGCAGCTCTTCCCAGAGCCCATTGTGTCCATACACAAAACAGCTCTTTTCAGAGCTCACGTGGATCTGCACCTTATACCAAACAGCTCTTCTCAGAGCTCACAGTACACCAAACAGCTCTTCTCAGAGTTCACAGAGATCTGTAAAAGCTCTGGTAAGAGCAACCGGAGACACATTGAAGAATAAAACAAAAAAGTTCTTATTAGAGCTACCACCAACACCCGAACGGGCATTCAAAACACAAATCGGTCCTTCTCAGAGCTCACATAAATCTGTATCAGCTTCGGTAAGACCAGCCGGAGGCACAGACACAGCTTCGGTGAACCAAACAAAACAGTTATTTTTAGAACTACCGCATCTGCCCGAAAGGGCATTCTAAACACAAAACAGCTCTACTCAGAGCTCATAGAGATCTGTAACAGCTCTATATAGAGCTCCAGCTGCCCACAGGGCTAAAACAGCTCTTTTTAGAGCTAGCTCCACCACCGACTACACGTGGAAAACTGTTAACTGTTTAGGATCAAGAGTGAAAGACTTTGTAAAATTGGTTATTCCTTCCCTCCGGGCAGGCATCACTCAGGATCAAAAACCTAAGAGGTCCATACCTATTTTTCTGGTTTTATATATATATATATATTCCACCTCTCCACTGTATATCAGATTCTACAAACCATAAGACCTCAGACTGACTTACACCTTCTTTTGCCAGTCTGTTAGCACTAGACATCCTTAGGTAGTGCACAAACAGTCCCATTCTTACTGATAACCACTTACTTTTACCTCACTTAGAACCTACATGTCAGAGGTGTAGATTCTTACAGCCTCTCATCACAACATATTATCAGCACCTATCAAGCTGCCCATACCCACATTTGTCTCTCACTAGCATTTCACTGATTAATGAATACATTTTCTATGGCTGAGGCACTTGAGAAGTCTTTTCCTAAGCCTCAAAGACCTTGGAGATGTAGGTCTGGCTCATATATTTCTCAGGAATACACAGACATTCCACCAGCTGCACATATAGCACTATCCAACACAAACATCATAGAGAGGGGTTACCTAGCTCACATGTCTCAGCTTTTGAAACTGTTTGGGTGAGCTAATGCACAAGAAGATGCCATAGTCATAGGTGACTCCATAGTGAGAAACACAAATGAAGCACTTGCCAGGCTGTGTAAAGAAAGGGTGATGGAGAGCTGCTCCTCAGATGCCAGGATTCAACAGGTTACCAAGACACATAGAAACATAGGAGTAAAGCTAACCAAGCAATCATGGGACCATAACATGTCTAGCAGTATACACCTTTAAGCAGACAGACTTTAATGTTCTCCATGTTTTCACTCCTGGTACTCATATGATATGGTTGTTTTTTCACTTCAGGGTGAATGATTTGAGATGCACATCACTGGATTATATGAAGAGAGAGGCATGATGGATCTCTTCAAATATGTGTATCTTCACAGAGAATGATGATACAATATAAACAAATAACAATCCTCAACAACTGGATTCGTTATTGCTGTCATTCCACTGCGTATCCACTGGCATTTGTGTAATGGCCAAACCATTCCCCACGTCTTTGTGTTTTATTTAGGAAATGACAGTCTCCTCCACCTACCCACCTATCCATACAAAATAAAGAGAGTATAAATATAGTGTTACTCAATTTTAGAAACTTCAGTACAAAAGTGTCCTCTTCAGAAGCTTTCCTGATCCTAGAAAATACTGACACCCACATTGCTAGTGAAGCATAGTTTCATTGCAATGATAACACTCCATTACTACAAGGATTCAAAGCCCACCACTCATTCAGATCCTCCACTGACAATGTCTGTGTAATTACTGGTGGTAAGTCCCAATGGAGTCACCTATAACTAGGACACCTAATTGAGTATTAGTTCACCATTTGTGATTTCATCACATCAAGACTTGTACAGCAAGATAAACATTGTGAACTCCTCCACATCCTGGAGGTACCAATAAGATGTCTTATCATATTATAGCTGAGTACATAGTCCCATCTATGAAAACCACAATCCCTGAAGCCCCAGCTAGATTTGCCAACATTCACTAGTATTCACCTTGAGGGCCTAAATCAGGTTCAAATCACTTCCTTCGAGCATATGAGAAAATGAAACAAAAGTCTGGCATCCTTACTCAAGCTGCCCAAAACCCTACTGTCTTTTGAGACTTCTCAAAGCAAACTTATTGCAACTAGCAGGTAACCTGAAACAGTTTAAGAGTGTCCCTCCCAACAATGACCCAATAGCCAACACTGCAGCCTTTGCAGATAGATTCTATTCACTGCTCAGTGCCTGTAAAACAACATAAGAACTAAACTAAAACTTTTGATGTCAAGTTTAGAAACAAATGCCTGTGTTGGAACAACTAAACCCTAAAGAATAAACTGAAATCCTTGTGCTCCGAAAGTGAACTGAAGATAATAAAAAAGGACTTTAAGTGCAAACTCAAACCTACCAAGCCTAATTATTGACTGAACATTGCATCTTTTTCAAGGACAACCATAAGGCCTTTTTCAAATATATTAGAAACCTTAGATACAATACTTAACAATGTACCAAACTGACACAGAACAGTAATAACTACTTGGCCCCCTGAGGACAAAGCCAACATAACAACAGAAAATTTTGGCTCAGAAATCTCACCTCTGCCCTTCTCCCATTTACCACCACATGCTGTCATGTCTGAATCACCACAAAGATCACCTTGAATTAACTCTGAAGTGCCCTAGCCAAGGCTAAAAACATTAGACCTAATGCAGTGCAGGAAGACTTACTAGTCAGTATGTACTGTATTATTGACTTTCTCTCCTAAATCTCTTCATCTTCAGTCTCTCAAGTGGTTTCATGTTGAAGGCATGGAGAACAGCTGTTGTAGTCCCCTGCCACAAGGATGGCCCCACCATTGATCCTGACAACTCATTTGTAAGGCAATGGAATGCAATAGTTTGGAAATCTGGCATAATTTCACACTTGGGCATTATTATCAAATAATCAAACCAAACGTAAAACCTTAGGTAACCTTCTGGATAGTGAACTGGCTTGCAGACAATTATGACTGGGGGCACATTCTCCTCTAAATGGCTCATTACTATTACGACCCGCAGGACTCAGTACTTGGGCGGATCTTGTTTGCTACTTACTCCCTGACATTAAAGTTGATATAATGGGTCATTGTCTTACAAAGTTTGCAGATGATTACAAACTAGGAGTGATCAAGTGATCACCAAATGTCTGGAGAACTGCCAGATCCAACAAGAGGGCCTAATGCATGCAACCCTAAAATCAGAAACACTGACAACTTCAGCACTTCATGTTTTACCAGAAAAACAGAAATTTGTATCTCTTCAGTACTGGTAAAATCCAGTTCATCTCCCCATGAGACAATGTTCTCATCTTCAGAGCCACCATCTTGCTCCAAAGGCAAAATAAATTGTTTCAGAACATCACTTTTATTATATTCTTTCATAATGGGTTCAGTGAAATTTAGCTCTTCTTCTCCTTTGGTCAAAAATGCTGCCGTCATTTTACCCACTCATAGAAGAAACTCTCTCCAAAGAAACATTGGAGAGCTGCAACTGATGATGCAAGCGGGGAGTGAGAACACAGACAAGTGAAAAGACAAGTTGTGACAAGGATATACTTTGGTATAGGTTGTTCAAGAATAATAGAGATACAGAAATGGGGATGGAATAGCAGTCTTGTTCAGTTATCTGAGTGACTTAGTAAACATTGGTATCAAAGATCTGAGTATCATTATTAGTTAAATATACATTATGTTTTTCTTTTCTGTCTGCTTAAATCAATAACTAATCTGTTTAGCAATAAGAGACTGTGACATAATTCAAGATCTCCGTTAAGAGATCTATGGTGTTTATTACAAGGCACTGTCGAGTAACTATGGCATTTGTTTAGAATTCAATAAAGATTGCTTAGCAGATCTGCATAATGGCCATAAGATCTGTGACCCAGAACTGGAAATTTAATTAATCACAAATAAATTCTCTCTATGAATCATGACATCTATGGCAATACATAAAAAGTAACCACCTTGATATAAAGCAACATTGAGGAAGTTGAGAACATTCACCTGACTTGATTAGGGCATCTTTGACATGGAGTTCACTTATGGTTTATCTGTGGCTACTAACCATGACATCTTTGCAAAACATGTGATACATATTTTAAGAAAAGGCAGAATATGTTTAGTGGCACATCATATCTTGTTGCCAAAGAATCCTGTCAACTTACTTTCAACAGAATCAAAATTTAAAGATCTAGTATCACACCTAAGACATTTGGAAGGTTTAGCATGTCATTCCCTCTCTAATTTGTATGTCCAGTTCATACTGCCTACCATCTTTTATTTATTTACTGCTGTGCACAACTTTGGATATTCTCCCTGTGTCCTCATGCTTTTTTTTCACTAAGGTCACCAGTTTGCTCTGCATCTATTCAAGAAACATTTGGATCGTCAAAGTTCCAGTGTGTGTGTTTTGTGTGTAGTGTGTGTTTGGTGAGTGTTTTGTGTGTTTTGTGTGTGGTGTGTGTTTTGTGTATTTTGTGTGTGGTGTGTGGTTGTGTGTGTGTGTGTGTGTGTGTGTGTGTGTGTGTGTGTGTGTGTGTGTGTGGTATCTGCTGCGATAAGCTGTGGTTCCCGGAAATCCTGAACTGAATTTGTGGGTAAAAACATAAATTCACTAACAAATAAATGAAAGTACATTACAGATAAAGAAATGTACTTTTTTATATATTGCTTTTTCCTTTTCTGATATTTAACAGTACTACGTTATGATATCACTTTTTTTAAAACAAAATATGATAATACAATTAACTATTGAAATAATGAAGGATTCAGGTATAGCAACTAATAAATTCTATGAGACACTCCATAGGTGTGTACTAGGCTAACGACCACTGGGGCGTTTTTAAGTCAAGCCATGCATTCCAAATCTTTGACAAGTTCTATAAGGGAAAAAGATGTGCTCCTGCATATTTTTATTTTAGCCATAAATAATAAGGATAGAGATATCTAATTCATAAGCAAAATAGCTAAAAACATACTTTTTATTACGCATATTAAATAATCTATCTCTAATTTGAGTTCAGGTTTATTTAAGGGCCTATTTTTAGCACTATGACAAAACGAACAAGAATATGGAAGAAGCCTCTCCATAGCACAGACCAATAATGCCCGAACTGAGACCAAGAATACCTGTGTTTGATTAATGGACACAGGAGCTGTAGGGAACAGACTGGGAGGAAGGGAGTGAGTGGTTTAGGGCTTGCCCATCCTGTGGGGAGGAGGGTTAGACTTCGCTCACTGTTTGGCTGACCCCCAGTGGGATCTCTGGGTGACACAGCCTATGAAGATCAAGCCAGGAGATGTGTTGCTGCTGTGGAGTGTTAAAGGTCAGGGGGTACTCAGATGGGAAATTTTGAGTGCCTCACCCCCAAAGGCTGTCAGCCATAGCATTGCCAGGAAGCTGACAAGGGATACTAGAAGCTCCTGGAGATGGGGGGGGGTGATATCTGCCTAGATGATGGACCAGCAATTATCTCTCACCTCACAGGGGAATGAATGGGCCAGTGAGAATACTTGCCCCCATTAGAAATGAATGTATTAAATATTTCAGGGGAAGCTGATGGTCTACAGGCGGATGGATTGAAAAAAATATGAACTAGTGCTATGCAAAAATCTGCATACTAGGACAGCCACCATATACAATCTATAAATGTCTACTTGTTATAATTGAAAAAAATAAGGCATACATTGTTATGTCTGGAAATAGCAGAACAAACGCATTGTACTTTGAGAACAGACAGAATATTCTCTTTGACATATATAGGGTCAAAAGACTTTACTGCAAACTAGTTCACCATACACAACCATTAACAGGTTTTTAACTCTAAAACATCTAAAGAAATAAATAGTAACAGCCAAAAGCTGATGATCTAGCAGTAACAGTTCACATCATTTTCTCCATATAATAAGTTGACAAGAGTCTTTGCAAACAAAATTCATCAGGTGTCCAAAGAGTCTCTTTTGGAGCAAAATCCAAGTAAAAAGTGTATGTTTACCTGCTCTGGTCATGCACACCACAACGTGAAAGCGCATCACTAATCAAACAACTCTCTCATTAGGTTAGCTGGATCTATTCGCATAGAGGGATAAAACCATGACTATTATCTAGATGACCCGAGTTCTTTTTTTTTGTTCTTGGGCATCCCCTGGAGCTGTAACAGGACGGAAGAAAATGATGAGACCTTTACCTGCCTAGCTTTCTCTCTGATGGGAGGAGTGCACTGGTGCTGGCAGGCTATACTTTGTAGATCTTGTAGAGACCAGTGCTCAAGATGGCAGCCAGGCTATGTGCACAGATTACTCAGAGAAGGGTTACTGCTCTAGGGCTAAGGCCAGAGATAGTCCTAAGATCATGCTTTATTGCTTGCAACAGACATATATGTGGGGCCATCTTGTAAGAGGGTAGCACAGTATCTCTTCAGACCTGACTCTACAAACAGCAGTTGTTACCAGTTATCAGTCTGCAGCCTGTTGATCAGAGATGTTAAACAGCAGTTAACATAATGAGAAGTGCCCTTTAAAAAAAAGAAACTTCTCAGGAGGTTAGCATATCAATATTCATATAAACATGCTTTAGCTGACCTTTCCGGAAATGCAGAACAGAAGCTCAGTAAGCACAAAAGATGCAACATGATTGCCAAAATCACTGGGAAGAAGTATAAATAGACTCATGCTTCATGGTTATCCTGCACAAGGTTGCCGGTTCTCCAAAAAAATGTCCAGGGTAATGTATTCATAAAGCAATAGATAATACCCATTTATTGCCCACTAAATTCACCAGATCAAATGTTGGGAATAAAGCACTCATGGTAAGATAACAATGGTCTTAGCTAAAAACTTAAAAAACTCATTAAAACGTGTTTTGATGTGTAATCCTTATTAATGTGTCACAAGCTGTTCTCATATATGATCTTGCTGGCCTAGGATTAATTACCAACCCTGACAAATGAGGAACTGGACTGGGGAAAGGAAGTAGAAGTGAGTGGACAATGTTGTCTCAACCATCTTGGGGATGGAGGAATGCAGACTAACCATTAGTGGAAGCAGTAGGACAGAGCAACAACATGTAGAGTCATGCTGTGCCCTTGGACACAGAAACCTCTGCTCATTACAGTAGATGGTATCAGTACACATGCAGAGGCATGCATGTATCACTGACTGGTACTGTGTCAGAGGCATGCATGCATCACTGATTGGTACTGGTCAGAGGCATGCATGCATCACTGACTGGTACTGTGTTAGAGGCATGCATGCATCACTGATTGGTACTGTGTCAGAGGCATGCATGCATCACTGTCTGATATTATGTCAGAGGAATGCATCCATCACGGGGTGATACTGTGTCAGAGGCATGCATGCATCACTGGCTGGCATTGTGTCAGAGGGATGCATGTATCACTGGCTGATACTGTGTCAGAAGCATGCATGCATCACTGTCTAGTATTATGTCAGAGGCATGCATGCATCACTGTCTGATATTATGTCAGAGGAATGCATCCATCACGGGGTGATACTGTGTCAAAGGCATGCATGCATAACTGGCTGGTATTCTGTCAGAGGCAAGCATGCATCACTAGCTGGTACTGTGTCAAAGGCATGCATGCATCACTGGCTAGTACTGTGTCAGAGGCATGCATGTATCTATGGCTGGTATTGTGTCAGAGACATGCATGCATCACTGGTAGATATTGTGTCAGAGGCATGCACGTATCACTGGCTGTTACTGTGTCAGAGGCATGGACGTATCACTGTCTGGTATTATGTCAGAGACATGCATGCATCACTGGCTGGTACTGTGTCAGAGGCATGCATGCATCACTAGCTGGTATTGTGTCAGAGGCATGCATGCATCACTGGCTGGTAATGTGTCATAGGCATGCATCACTAGCTGGTACAGAGATATGCGTGTATCACTGACTGGCACTGTGTCAGAGGCATGCATGCATCACTGGCTGGTATTATGGCAGAGGCATGCATGCATCACTAGTTGGTATTGTGTCAGAGGCATGCATGCATCACTGGTTAGTACTGTGTCAGAGGCATGCATGCATCACTGTTTGGTAGTGTGTCAGAGGCATGCATGGATAACTGGCTGGTATTCTGTCAGAGGCAAGCATGCATCAGTGGCTGATAGGTGTCAAAGGCATGCATGCATCACTGGCTGGTACTGTGTCAGAGACGTGCATAGATTATTGGGAGGTATTGTGTTAGGGGCATGCATGTATCACTGGCTGGTAATGTGTCAGAGGCATAGACGTATCACTGTTGGTACTGTGTCAGCGGCATGGACGTAAAACTGTTGGTACTGTGTCAGAGGCATGCATGCATCACTGGCTGTTACTGTGTCAAAGGCATGAATACATCCCTGGCTGGCATTGTGTTCTTCATTTTAATATTGTGTATGACAGATATTCAAAGATTGGAGTTAGGTATATTTCAACAAAACTACCTCTTGCATTTTATATATATATATATATATATATATATATATATATATATATATATATATATATGTATATATGGTTCTGTGTCATAACATCGACAACCAGAACATCGACACTGACTTCACTGATGCGAAAACACCGACACAGAAATCATCGACACTACAAATCATGGACATTTAACAGGTAAGGTGTTTAACTTTCGCTAATCATGCCTACCATAAGGACTAAGTAATACAATTATCATAACACTGCCACACTTCCTGAAACATGGTAGGCATGATTAACGAAAGTAAACCCCTTACCTGTTAAATGTCCATGATTTGTAGTGTTGATGATTTCTGTGTCGGTGTTTTCGCGTCGGTGAAGTCGGTGTCGATGTTCTGGTTGTATATATATATATATGTATATGTATGTATCAGAGGCTGATGTGTAGTTCTCTGGCCTGGGGGACTCTTAGATTTTAACTTTTAAATGCAGGTGACTCCAGTCTGGTTGGAGGGGAATAAAGTCACACCCTCAGGCTACCAGGATAAAGGGTTCTGCAGCTGTGTATCATAGGTGAAAAATACAGTAAGATGGTAAACCAAAACACCCTCATGGCTAACTGGATGATGTCGTGGCTGGTCAAAGATCATCCTTGCTCTCATCTATTTATCATCTTCCACAATAGAGAAAAAATAGGTCTGAGATCTGTAGGAGTGTGCTAATAGCAAGCAGGCATGAAGGGGAAAGTATATTAAAACGTCTATTCTTTTAACAGACACAAAATGGCTAAACTCCTTCTCTCAATTAAACCACAAACTAAAACCAATAAAGTAAAAAACAGAAACCAGTGACCCAAAAAAAGAAGCAAAACAGCGTTTATTCCTCTGAGGTCTCGACTGGTGCCTTCACAGGAGAATACTGAACAAACTTCACACTCCATATTTATAATACATTCATTCAGACAATTATCCAATAATCTTATTATTTAATTACTTACAAAATGACTTAAAGCAAAAAACTCCAGTTAAAATTCACATTCATTCCATGTGGTACCAAAGTATCAAATTTTAAAATATAAACTGCTTCTTTATACAATAAAACATTTTTAATGCTTTTGTACAAATAATTATCTACAACTTTCTCTAATATTGTACCAACTAACCCATGAGACTGACTCTAATGTTCATAATAAAAAATGCTCTGCTACTGAGCTAGACATTTTAACATTTTCAATGTCTCTGATGTGTTCAAGCAATCTGACTTTAAAAGGCCTTTTTGTTTCACCAATATAAAACTTATTACAGGGGCCTTTAAGTGCATATATAACGCCCTCTGTATCACATCTAAAATTTGTTTTCCCATTAAATTTTGTACCATTTATATTGTCAAACCCTGTAACTATATACTTGCACGTCTTGCATTTACCACAGATTTCAGTACCAACTGTTCTTGGTGTATCATAAAATTTAAGTTCTGATTTAATCACTCTACCTTTAACTAAAAAACTTTTATTATTTCTCCATACTTTATAAGAGAATTTTAAATTCCCTGGTAACCATTCTCTTGCTTCCTCAGATTTCTTTAAAAAATTCCAATAATATTTCACCATGGCTACAACTTTATCACTAAAAATACTATATGATGTGATGAAATAAATCTCTGAATTATTTTTTCTTTCATTACTATCATAACTTATTATGTTTCTTTTACATTCTTGTGTATTAATCTGACTACTTTTATAATAAGCCTTATATATTATTTGCTGGCTATACCCTCTTGAGTAGAACATGTTATATATTCTATAAATTTCCTGTCTTAATTCTTCTGTATCATTACATAATCTATACAACCTCGTAAACTCTCCAATAGGGAGTGCCTCTATAGTATGAGGGGGATGGCAACTTGTAGCCTTAAGGTACTTAACTTGATCTTCAAATTTTCTATGTATCCTAGTATGTAGATATCCCTTAGATAATCTACCTCTACATCCAAGAATGATACTTTTTTCCTATTTGTATACCTTCAAATTTGAGGTTAAACCTATTATTTTGCAACTCTGATATAAATTCATCAATTTTTTGTTTCCCCTCCTTCACACAAAAAAATCAAGTCATCTATAAACCTGCTATAATTTTTAACATATTGTTGAGAAAAATGAAGATCTGTAAATACGTATATTTAAATAAAATAAAATAAATAAGTAAGTATATTAAAACATCTATTCTTTTAACAACAGACACAACATGGCTAAACTCCTTATCTCCCCTACTACCTGTCACCCTAGTGGTCCCCCAAGGATCCATTCTTGGACCTCTTCTTTTCAACATATTCACCACCCAACCAGCTCCATAAAACTACCTGGCACACTACTCTAGTCCAACATGCCGATGACTCCTGACCAATCTGCTCTGCCCCATCACTTCCTCAACTCCAGAAATTGACACAAGAGTCCATTACTGTTGTTGAAACCTGGTTAGCCAGCTCTCAACTAATACTTAACCCCAATAAAACACATCTAATGATATTCTATCCCACTAGAGCCTTAGACCCCATACCACCATTCACAATATTCTCAGCTAATAATACCCCTATCACACCTGTCCAACACACCTAATGTCTAGAGGTTATCATAGATCACTACATGAAATTTGATATGCACGTTGTCCAGACAATAAAGAAAGTCCATAGAAAACTCAGAACCCTGGCCCAGAAATTGTAGTTTATTGGCCGTTTGGGCAGTTTTTCCAACCCTTTCAAATTTCTGGTTTAAAAGCTCACATTTGCATTTGTTTCCCTCCTTTCCTGTAACTAGTCTAGTCCAGATGGAGATTTGCTGTTTGTAAGCTTCTGAGCCCCCAAGCCATTCTGTGCTGGAGGGAAGCCTTCTAGCTTATCAGTGGGAGTGGTAAGCACTAGGTAGCTTATCTACCACAAGAGGAGTGGCTTCTGACCCAGAAATTGTAGTTTATTGGCCGTTTGGGCAGTCTTTCCATCCCTTTCAACTTTCTGGTTTAAAAGCCTGCATTTACATGGGTTTGCACTTGTTTGAGCTCTGCACTGCGGCGCCAAGCTGAGGCAAACTATTACTGGTATCAGAAAGTCTGATCTTCAGTTTTTCTTTTAGATCTTGCTAGTTCTTTAACTCTTGCACTTCAGATAGCCTAATCGCTTTGCACTTCAACAGATTTTGTATCAATTATTGTAGCACACCCAAGTGCCATCAGCACTAGTCATTCTTCATGGAAATAGCTCCAGTACTTAGTAGTTATGACCACCCCTCCTGGCATGATTAAAGGGCAAATCCCTGTGCTTTCTCCTATTAACCTAGTGCACTTGGGCATTCTGAGGCAGTGCAGCAACTGCCTCCTCATGTACACAGACAACCCTCTTCTCTAACCTCCCAACACTCAGACTTGTGAGAGATGCACTTATATCACCAAATTGGAAACTATGCACTCTCCAGCCAAGACTGGATTAGCTGGTCAAGAGGAGAAGGTCAGCACCTACACCACACCACATGGAACACATAGCCCTCCAGAACACCCACTATCACAGCTCTCACATAAAAACACAAATCACCCACCCACCTTCACTGAGGCTCTCAATAGAAATTTACCCAAACAGCAGAGACTTCCAAAATAGAAATGCACTTGACCACCACCACAAAACAGCACAAACTACAGGAAAAATAGCTCACCTCCACATTGTGCCCCTCAACCTAAGATCCTAAGGCTAAACTCCTTGCCAAATACACTAATCATAGGTGACTCAAAAGTGAGGCACTCAGATGTCCCACTCACTAGGTTGAATAAGGAGAAGGTAACAGTCAGCTGTCTATCAGGTGCCAGAATTTGACACATAACACACCTACTCAGGTCACTCCACAACAAGTACAAGTATGACTCTGTCATTGTCCATGTGGGTGTGAATGACCTGAGATGCACCTTCCTGGACTACATGAAAAGAGAGATGGTGGAGGTCTCGGATTATGTGGCCCAGGCAGGTGTGACACTAGCCCTGAGCAGTATCCTACCATCAACCAGAATGATACCGCAGTACAAACAAAAAATGATTGACTTCAACAATTGGCTAAGTTTCTGGTGTCATTCTAAGGGGATCCAGTATCTGCCTGCTTGGAATGACATGATAAGCAGACCTTGATGCTTTGCCAGAGATAGCCTGAATCTGTCACCCATGGGTTTCCAGTACTGGCTAAGGCTCTTGCCACCCCTATAGTGCCTTTTTAGGTGGCGTTGCAAAGACCAAATTACCACTGTAACAGCTATAAATAAATCCAATCTAAGGGTCATGCTGCTCAGTGCTAGAAGTCTAAATATTAAAAATGCACTCACTCGAAGCACTCCTCAAAATGGAGAACATCGACATTTGTGCTGTAACAGAGACCTGGTTTAAAGCAGCAGAAAGCACTCCTGTGCTACCAGGCTATAACTCATTCCACACCTTTTGCCCCAAAACATGGACAGAAGCTGCAAAGGTGGCAGTGTTTCCATATTCATAAAGGATATGCACACCTCCAAATTAGTAGCCCAGCATAATGCATCTGAGATACTTCAGGTGCAACTAACATTGTGTAAGACAGCGATCCAGATCATAGCCTGCTATAGGGCCCCAACCATGTCCCTAGACTCTCACTCCACATACCTAAGCACCCTGGAATCTAGGTCCAACTCAACACTCCCTTATTAGTAGACTTCAACTACCCCTCCATTAACTGGGAAAACTACTCAAGCACCATTACACTGGCCCAACGCTTCCTAAAATGTATCAGTTCCAATGCCCTGGACCAGCTCATTCTGACCCTCACTGGAGGAAGCAGCATCCTTGACCTGGTTATTACTAACATGGGTGACCATTGCTCTGTACCAATAGTTAATCCCTTCTTGGTCAGATCCAACCATAAACTAATCACCATGGAAATCTGCATCTCCCCCACACCCACCACAAAGGTAACCACCTTGAAAAACTTCTCCAAAGCTGACTTTGGAGTCCTAAAAACAGACAGAGGTGGCTAACTTCACAGTACCCATGCCAATGGTAAATAGCTGCATGAATGCCAAATCATACACCAATGCACTGTACGAATATGTACACAAATGCATGAAACTAGCCATATTCAACAGAACCAAGATACTCTCCTCCAAAAAAAGGAAGCCAATTTGGTGGTCCCCTGCTATTAATAAACTCTAAAATAGAAGGAAGAAACTGTTGCAGAAAAAGGTGAAGTTCCAAGACTGGAAAAACTCCCTTGTTAGCCTCAGCAAAAAGTTGAGATTCCCTCATCATATCCTTTAAAGCCAGGTATGAAGGCAGAATTGCACTAAAAAAAATCAGAGCCTTCTATAGCTATATCATGAACCTCCACAGCAATACCCAGATTTGCTCTCAGATACTGCACAATGGTACCTCCTATACTCAGCCAACAGATATTGCCAACATACTGGCTGACAGATTCAGTGCCAACTTTACCCCTCTCTCCCCCCCTAAAAGGACCAATCACAATACCGGAGGAATGCCAGGAACCCAGCATTACTGCAGCACAGATTAAAGCTGCATTGTGCAAGGCCAAGAACACAGCTTCTGGGACCTGATAATATCCCTGGCTGTGTTCTACATGAACTACAAAGTGAACTGGCACCACATCTGTGTGCCCTGTTCAGTCACAGCCTCACCTTAGGTTTTGTCTCTACTGAATGGCACACTGCTACAGTCATCCCTCTCCGTAAAGGGTGAGCGACTACAGATCATGGGAATTATTGCCCTATTAGCCTGATAAGTCTGATATATAAAGCTATGGAGTGCATCATCATGGACCTGATTAACAAAGATATAGGAAATCTCCAAACTCTAGACCTCACGCAATTTGGCTTTGTGAAAGGGAGATCATGCTTGCTCAACTTGGTTGACTTCTTTTGGATGAAGGTAAGGCAGTGCATACAGCCTACCTCAATCTGGCCAAGGCCTTTGATACCATTCCTCACTTGGGAATTATTGATAAACTCTTCAAACTAGGCATCAACCCCTATATCACTAGGTGGGTTGCAAATTGGCTCACAAATAGAACACGCAGTGTAAAAGTAGTGGACTCCAAGTCAGACTGCCGACCAGTCATGAGTGGAGTCCCACAGGGGTCAGTCCTGGGTGCTCTCCTGTTCGGCAAATACTTCTCAGAAGTACAGGCCAACACAAGGGGACTCTGGCTGACAAGTTCACAGATGACTGCAAGTTGGGAACCATTATTAACTCCCCAAGTGATACAGATATCCTACAGAAAGGCTTCACTGAGACCGATGATTGGTGTCGAAACCATGGCCTTAAGCTTAACACCAAAAAATGAGTCGACATCCCCTTTGGTAAAAACTCAGTTAACACTAATTACCACATTGATGGGAGCCCACTGAACACAGAAGGTGTTATAAGAAATCTGGGTACGCAAGTTGACAGCAATCTCTCCTTCAGCCACCACATTGCCACTGTGGTCAGAAAGTCCTTCTATGTGGTGCTCTAACAAACGCCTATTAATTTCTACCCTTGGTATCTCATTACCCAGAGTTTTGCATCCAGGAAGAAAAAGATCATCATCGCTCTCTACTCTTCCCTCATTAGACCAATCATTGTGTATAATGCCCCATTTGGCATGTACCTCACTAGACACCTGCAACAGTTAGAAAGGCCACAGAAGTACCTCATGAAAATGATCATAGGCATTAAACACATGTCCTACATGGACAGACCTAAAAGACTCCAGCTATTCTCTGTCTCATATTGCCTACGTAGAGGTGATCTCTGCTTGACTTACAAAGCCATGTCTGACCCAGCTCTGTTAGAAATGCTACAGCTAAAGAAATCCCAATCCCTCCGCATCACACACTCCAGATACCTCAACCTTATTATCACAATCAACAGTACATGCTAGGGGGACAGGTTCCTCACCAAGAGACTGCCCATGCTCTGGAATAGACTTCCCACACATGTCAAGAAGAGCACCTTGCTGACCCTCTTCAAGAGAAATCTTGATGAGTGGATGGGTAATAGAAAGTTCATCCTAGGGATCACTCCAGTGACTCTACTTGATAGAGGTACTGGGAACTAAGGTCAGGCGGCACGATGCCAGGGCACTTCTATGGGCTAGGCTTGTAAAGGCTCCAGGGCCATTTAGCCTAGTACGAACCTATGAACCCTATATAGATGTTAAAAGTACCTCACCAATGACAGTAAAGCCACCATCACAAGAACCCACCTACTATCCACACTCCTCTATACCTTCCCGTCCCCCATATTCATCAATCTAAACAAAGCAGACTTTAACAAACTACACACCTGCTATAATAAAATAGCTAGATTTGCTACTGAGTCACCCTTCAGGACACATCACCGCATAGCAATCAAGCAACTATCCTGGCTAGAATTACCCATCCTGCTCACAAATAATCAGCTTACAACAGCCCACCAAATTCTATATTATCCCAATAGAGTTCCTGCTCTTCAAGGCCTACTTAATATCTACTCTAACAAATGCCTATTAAGATCCACCAATAAAGCACTGGCTGACACAGGCCAAAGCAACAATAGCTCTGGGGACTCTATTTTCCATTTATGTTGCAAAAGCATGGAATACTATCCCCGTAGATATTAGGACCACTGAAAACAAAAATAATTTCAAAAAACTCCTCCAGTCCCATTTACATAGTTCTTGGTTATGTGATTGTTCTGATCCTGGGTAACTTCACTTAATTAGATCATATCATACTTAACCTTCTATGAAAGCTTGCAGCAACTCCTTTCTATACTGTTAATCAATGTGTGTTTACTGTACTAGCCACTGAGGAATGTAACCAAATGACTGAACAAAATGTCCTTTTAACTGTATTGTTTATTGTTACACACTGTGCTCCTTGTAGTATATTTACTTTTTGCACCTTTCTTGGCCTTGAAACTGAACGTTATTAACTTTTTGACTATGTGCTGTATTTGCTGTACTAATCTTTGTGGAGCTTTTCTCCCTGGGCCTCCACTGAAAATGGGATCCATGCGCAGTCAGACTTTCCTGGTAAACAAATGTAAAACAAAATAAATAAATAAATCAATTGCAAATACTTGTGGATGCAGTTATAAAATCTACTAGTCTGCAATGCACATTTGTTTGGAGAGTTGAGAGGGTGACAATGAATGCATTCATCAACCTGAGATTTTGTGAACTGATTTACAAACATCTCTCTTACTCCTTTAAAACATGTATTCACAGGAACATACACACACACACACACACACACACACACACACACACACACACACACACACACACACACACAATACTGACAGTAAAGGATGAAAGCAGTATAGGAATACAATTCGTTGACTGAGACAGATGCAAAAAAGACTATTTCTTCTTACTACTAAGCTGTGGTAACCCCAGAAGCTGATTATAATAACAGCAAATTCAGCACCTTTACATGCCAGTTGTAGTAGAGGGGCTGTGGTGGAATCTGGTGTGTAAAAAGCAATACGTCTTCAAAATTAGTGCAGCCCAGTAATGACTCCTTGTGCAGTTCGTATGGAGTTACATGTATTGTAGCATATCCAAATACGATTGTAAATTCTTTTTTATAAGACCCGTTGTTCCTGCTACTATTGGAACTGTCTGGGTATCTTTCTCATTTCTGCCTGCAAATCCTGATATTTTATGACTTTGTGTGTTTCTGCACGCAAGACACTGTAGTCACTGGGTGTGGTGATTTAAATGATCAATGCTACTCTTGCCTTCTTTTCTTGGACTACTATATCCGGTTTTCTAGCATCTATCTTTTGAACTATTGGTAATGGATGATCCCATATGATGTAGACTTCTTCATATTGTATGATGCTTTATGGCTCATGTTTCCAGTGTTTTTCAGCCACTTCAGTACCATAATGTTTGCACAATCCCCAGTGCCACAGTCTTGCCATATTATTATGCCTTTCAATATACAGTCCTTCTGCCATTAGTATGGTGCATCCAGCAACGAGGTGTGCAACTGTTTCCAATTCACTTTTACAAAACCTACATTTGTCTGTTTCTCCCACGTGTTTAATGGACTTTATAAACCAACGTGTATGCAGCACACTATCTTGGGGTGCCAATATTAACCTTTCATCTCTTGGTTTGAATTCGCCTCTCCTTAACCATTCTTGTATTCGTTCCTGATCAACATGAGGTTCTTCCAGAAGTTTTCTATACTTGCAACTATATTTATGCTTTTTCCACATTTCTTGCTTTCTCATCTGATCCTTCACCTTATATTCTTTCTTTTGTTTTTTGGCACATTCAGTTGCTGCCTGAGTTTTATCTACTTCTGGTTTGATTTCTTTTCCTTCTTGATGCCTATAAGCTTTTGTTAGATTAAGCAGAGATGTCATCTTTGATTTATTTTCCTCATGTTTCAAAACTTTCACTATGTTTGGGTCTTGTGAGGTCAGCAGATATGTGTGGCATCCCACCATTGCAGATTTATACATATAATGAATTTCAAGGAGGCCCATCCCTCCTTTGGAACAGGGAATATATAATCTTGGAATACACTGATTTTTATAAATCATTTGGTGAGCATGAAGCATCCTTCTTGTTTTCCTATCTAATCTATTCAAAACGTTTTCGGGCCAGTCAATCACTCCAAAACTTTAAGTTAGGACAGGAAGAGCAAATTGGTTTATAGCTTGGATTTTGTTCCTAGATGTCAATGCTGTTTTCAGGATTAATTCAAGTCTTCTGTAGTATTCCTTACTAAGTTTTATTCGCATTTGTTCGTGTTTTATTGTTGATCCTTCATCAATTCCCAAATATTTATACACTCATTCTTGCTCAAGTTCTTTTATATCACATTCTTGTCCGAAACTGATGTATTCCTGAGTTGCAGTTTTCCTGCTTTAAAGGTTGCTTTTGCACATTTATCAAGACCAAATGACAATACGAAAAAGTTTTGGCAAGTTGCAATTGTGCTTTCAGTTCCTCATCTGATGAGCTATACAGTTTTAAATCATCGACAAAGAGAAGGTGAGAAGTCTTTACACTTTGTTGTTTTCTAGGAGCCAGATTATAGCCATGGGCTAAGCTGTTGAGTAAACAGATTAATGGTTTAAGGGCATGGCAGAATAGTAATAGTGACAGTCACCCTGGAATATCCACCTTTCAAGTTTTATCCCTGGGATAACAATTTGTCCTTTATTGTGGCTTAATTGCAAAGTGGTCTGCCACTGTTTTATGGTCACTGTAATGTAGTTGATCAGTGTGGGGCATATCTTATACATTTTTAAGCACTCTGAATGAGGGATACTATCAAATGCTTTTTTTTGTAGTCAATCTATGCCATTCTCCACTATGACTTTAACAAAAAATGATCCTTTGTTCTATATGACTTTCTTTTATTGCCCTTTTGTTCTACTGCCATAATTGAGTTTTCTTCTAAATGACTATAAACTCTGTCTAAATCAATTCCCGTGTATAGTTTATACATCGTTGGAAGACAAGTTATTGGTCTATAATTTTTAGGGTAGCTTGCAGGTTCACTCTTAAGTAGAAGCATGTTTTTTCCTGTTGTTAGCCAAGTTGGCATTTGTTCTGGGTGCACATATAAATAGTTCTTACTCATAGCTAAATCTTTGTGCATCGATGTTAATACTTTTAACCAGAAGTTAGGTACTGCATCTGGGTCTAGGTTTTCCAATTAGGAGCTTTTCTTAACTTTGTTTCAATCTTTCTAGCTGTTACTTCATCCCATTTCATATCCTGTACCTTTAAACTTCTTATTCTTTCTTTTATTTCTTCTATCCATTTAGCATCTTTGTCATGTTCTACAGGATTCATGTTCTACAGGATCTTCATGGATACTTCTCCAAAATGTATCTATCTCTTCTTTTCTGAGTGATTTTTCAATTCCTTTTACCTTATTTCCCAGTTGTCTATAAAATCTGTTTGGGTCATCAATAAATTACTTATTTTGCACTTTTCCTTTATATTTATCTTCGCATCTTCTAAGTTTTTCTGCCTGTGCTGAAATTTTTAGTTTGTTATTTGTGATAGTGCATGATGGTCTGTTCTAATATTGTGCATTGCTTTTATCACATCTATCTTTCTTAATATTTTTGTTGATCTATTCCCTCTTCTATTGTCTTCTAACAGTGACACTTCTTGTCTTAACTGCTTTATAATTTTCTCAATTTTTCCCCTTCCTTTCCCTCAGTACCCTGTGTTCTTGTGGTAGAACTTTATCAGTTATTCGTTTTGCTGCACAGTGATATATCCTGTTTACTTCTGTTATATCACATGGATCTCTATGAACAGTCATAATTACTGTGTTCATTTGTTTTATCAGACTTCCGACTTTTTGGGTTTTATTAACCTTCTGCAGTCTATTTCTTTCATTGTTCTTGCTATATCTATCCATGTCTATTAAATCAAGTAATTCTTCTCTTAGCTCATTTTCTTACAAACTGAGGGCAGATCCCTTGCTTTCCATTTCCTGCGGGCATTCTATAAAAGGTTCTATAGCATCTTCCTGTGGCACACTCCTTCAATTTCATCCTGTGCCATCCATTGCTCTGTCATATGGGAACTCACTGGCCTACCACTCCTCAACAATTGACTGTGTCAGAGTTTCCACAGTTTCCTGTTCCTTCCCTTGCTGTCTAGCTTTAAATTAATGTTTATACTGGTTTCCTGTGGAAGGCTCCAAATTATCTTCATATGGCACCTGACCAATTGCTTCCTGTTCCACTAGTTTCCTCTTAATTTGGACATCTATTACTCTATCCTGTTATGGTGCTTTCTGAATTAGATTTCTACACTGAATCCTTGACTTCGCAGGTACTCCATAACCTCAGTTTCTGTTTCTTTAACTTCTCCATTACTAATCTCCTTTTCTACTTTTCCTCTTTGTCTTCTTATTTTTGTATTGTAAAGTTTTCCATGTCTGGATTCCTTTGCCTGTATTTCTCTTCAGATATCTTTGGTGCTGCTCTTTTTGTATTAGTTAGTTTTGCTTTCTCCTTTGCATAAATATTATGCCATATTAAATCTCTTTTTCCTTTCCCATGCATATTTCTTCTTCAGATGTCTCCTGATCTTCCTGTTTCTCCCTGTTTTGGGGGCTCACTCCATCCTGCTGTGATGTAACCTGTGTTAGACCTGCTACATCAAATCCTTCAGTTCACAGGCACTCCATAACTTCAACTTCTATTTCTTTAACTTTTGCTTTACTGATCTTCTTTTCTTATGTTCCATCTTTGTGACTGATATTATTATTTTTTTATTGTAAAATTTTCCATATCAGGATGTCTTTGCCTGCATTTCTCTTCAAACATCTTTGGGGCTGCCTTCTTTACATTGATTAATTAGGCTTTCTCCTTTGCATAAGTATTGCACCATATCAAATTTCTCTTTCTTTCCCATGTCCATATTTCTTTTTTATACTTTTCAAATATCTCTTGGTTTTATTATGTATATATTCTCACACTTCCTCAGATGTTTCTTTTTCCAAACAGATCAAGGTTTCTTGATCTATATATATTGTTTTTCACAAATCTGTTGTATTAATGAACACACATTTTCATTTGAAGCTTCTGACAGCTTTACTTGTGAAATATTTTTCTTTCCTCTCATTTCTTTCTTTTTTGTATATCCTGTGTCTGGAAATTCTGGCCTTTTTGCATAATAGTCTTTATGGCTCTTCTTTGGCCTATCAGTTTTTGTGATTTTTGTGGACTGCTACTTCCTTCTACAACAGGGGGCCATCCTCCCCCTGGGCTTGGTCTGGCCTCATTGTAGGAATCTTTCCGTATTTTGAGGGTTCTGCACTGTCATTTTTTCCAGTCCTGGCACCAGTGCACCTACCAGGATTGGGCACTTTTTTATCATGGGTCTTGTGCACCCAGCTATATTTTTTAGCTTTTGACCTACTTCTGTCCATGATATATGCTATATAAATACAGTCTATACATCAGTGTCACCTTGGTGGGATTTTGTGAAAACAGGGTCCATCTCGTGAAGGTACTCACCAAAATTTGAGGATGAATTCAATTTCAGGACTACCTCTCCCCTTTGCTTGCTGACTTTTCATCTCTCCATTCAGACCCCTGTTCCCTTTATTGAGGAAGCACTGATGATACTTGATTTGGTTTAGGTGCTTAGAGAGGTACATGATAAAGGGGACATTCTATTCTATAATGGGCATAAGAAAAGAAGAATAAAGTTGGTCTATAACTTATATAGACCTTGAAGAGATGCCACATTGGATAACTTGTACAAAGTAGAAAGATTTTTTTAAATAACATCTGAATAATTTTTTCTTATTAGAACAATTAGAATATTTTTATGGGGTCTATATTAAATAAGCGAATGCTTATTCATCAACACTAGTTCAGCGAATGCTGAAAATGCCGAACACTCAGAACAGCAATTTTATTTCCCCAGGGAAAAAAAATATCGCTGTTCCACAAAAAAAAAAAAAAAAAAAAAAAAAATCAATAAAAAACTTAAAACAGTATTTAATGTGAGGGGCCCTCCACTCCCCCCTACTTAAATATACCAACTCCGAGATTGCATCACAGTGGAGGAAATGGCAAACTCCCAAAACCGCCCAGCAATTTCTTATCCTGAGAAGAAATTTGCTGTTCCGGGTGTTCGGGATTTTCAACATTCGCTGAACTAGGGTCGATGAATAAGCATTCGCTTTTTTAAGCATTCGCTGATTCAATATAGACCCTTTTTGTGCATAATATATGGCAAAGCACTGATAACATTGAAAGAACTGCGGATGCATTAACTTTTTCTAATGCAGTTTTAAATTTTAGTAGTTTTAGCACTGTTGAATTTCTTCAGAGTTTCTTTAGAATTTCATGCAAGTCTGACAGATTTTAAACACATTGTTGCAGGAAATTTCATAATTATTTTGTTATATTACTGCAACAAAATAATAAGCAATAGTTTGTTTTGAGTAAAAACTTTTGTCTAATTAGCAAGCTTATTAGTGCATGAACTAATCTTTCTAATTAAATATATTTGTTTCAACCAGAAAATTGCCTGTTTCTCAAATTAAGATAACAGTAATAATTTAGAATAATGATAACATAATATTAGGTACCTGAGCTATTTTAAAATGCTTCCTTATTCCTGATAAGTCCCAAACAAATCATTTAAGAACAGTATGCACATTGCATTGTGCATTAACAAAGTATGATATTAATATGGGCTTTTAAGCAAAAAAAAAAAAAAAATATATATATATACTTCTAAAACAAACAAAATTTACAAGGCAAAGGTCCAAGATCTCCTGATACCAAAAGTTGATTATTATATGCAGATTGAATAAGTGTGATAATGCAATTAAAAACAAAAATAACAATAACAAATATAATCATTCTTTAAATTAAATTAATGTTTCAAGAGCATTAGCAGTATTACAAAAACTTATTTGCATTCAATCAAGCAACATAATTCATGCTTGTGCTAAATACTATCAATGCAGGATCATAACACAGAGAGGAAAGATCTATTAATGCTATGCACCAGAGAAACTGTGTATATATTTACACATTTTTGTAATAATTTATAAATGAAATGTTGCAGATTCTGCTAAGGTGGACATCTTCACAAGACAGCTAATTTTCCAACTGTATCTTTAGAGCATCTGCAGTTACTTAGCAACCTAATTAAATTTAAAGCAATCTTGTCATTACTTAATAAAATAAAATATGAAGTATCTCCTGGTCCAGATGGTATATCTGCAAACTCATATAATGCATTCATGATTAAATTAAAATAACTACAACAAATATGTGTAATGAAGCACACAAGCAGAAATGATAGGCCACTCTATTTAAGAAGCCAGAAGCACAGATTATGAGAAAGCAAACTACATTTAAAATGTACATGGCCATTTTTAATTTATCCTCACATTTAAGTTTGGATACTAGAGTAGGGTTATAATGTTGGCGTCTTGATTTCTAAGGTACTGGGGCACTGACATTATCATCCTAATAAAATATTAATTAAATCCTGAGACAATATGCTACTAGCTGCTCTGATGCTAAACACTGCAGATAATCTATTGGAATATAGTCACATATTTACATTTTATCAGTAATCCAATGAGTATATTTAACGGCTGTGTTATGAATCCACTTTGAAATGTATAAATTTATCCTTACAGAAAAATATCACATTAACGTATGCATTTATAGTTTATGCAATTTTTTTATGTTAATAAGCTATTGTTACTACCACTAATCATGTTTTTTTATCTTATACAGATGTTTTGCAAACATTACAGCTAAAACAATAGCAGTCAAGATACAAATAAACAGACATAATATAAGTAATAAAGCAATAAAATCAAAATTGGTAATTAAGTTATCTAATCAGATGATACCTAATTGCAATAGGAAAGGCTTTGTTTGTGTCAGAATTCCAGAGGCTTATGTATATGAAAAAAGTGCTCAGGAAGAATTAATTTTAATGTGGACCCTCATAATTTCTAGAAGCAGCTTGCTGTACCAGCTGAGCTTGCTGGCAGAACTAAAAGCAGTGAGCAGAGCCATCAATCAAGCACGACCCAGTTAATATGTGATGTTATACATTAAAACAAGAATTCTGAAGGCAACACATATTGAATAGACATCATGTGCAGATTTCACTGAGTTGGAGTAATATGGTTATATAATCACAAAGCTCCAGATCTCAAATAGATATATTACTTACTTTTGCTTTATTCACACAGTTTAGTTTAAACTGAAAAGGGCCAAGAAATCATTATTATGATATATGTACAAACAAAGGAATTTTTCAGGGTGCAGGTAAATTAACTAAAACAATAACTAAAACCCTCTGAGACACATTAAGAAGCATCATTAACTGATTATGCACTATGAGAAGGGCTGAGAATACATTAAAAACTGCAGTTTCTAACAGACTTGGATAATGGCCAAAATTCTTAATAAATGTTGGGAGATTGCAAGTTTTCAGTTTTTGCTGCTAAACGTCAGTATTTTAAAAATTCTAAACAACTAAGTATGCAGTGTTGCAAAGTATTTTAAATATCTAACAAGACATAAGATAATCAGTGCACAAGAAAAGTCTGCTACACACTATGTATATATAAATATATCTGCACACATACACTCCCCCACCCCCCCACATACACACACATACACATACACACACATATATACATATATACAGACATATGTATGGCTATTGTGTGAGTGTTTGACCGCTACTTTAGTTGACAGCCAGAAGTGCAGGGTTGTCACTTGAACATCTAAGCAAGAGTGTGTGTGTGTGTGTGTGTGTGTGTGTGTGTGTGTGTGTGTGTGTGTGTGTACATGCATGCATGGTGAGTGTTCAAGATCTTTTATGTAGTATTGGTGTTAGGGGAAGGATTTTTTTAAAGTTAAGATGCACATAAGGGTTAGGGGCAGGGGCAGTGCTAAGATCAGGGTTAGCAAATACTACAAAGGTGAAGCAGGTAGGTGAATGTGCCCAATGTTGAGTTCCCCATTTCTGGGCAAAGAAGAAGACTGTCTAGGCTTGCTGTAATAGCAGCATTCAGGGCCTGATGAGTGCTATACTGCAAGCAGTGTACTGCTTGTTTGAGCATTTGTGCATGTGTGGATGTACACATGAACCTCCTAAAGGCAGCCATTCTGCATGTTACATGGCTGCTACAGAGCAGACACACTCTCTGGTAGCAGTATGACTCTGCATCAGGGTCCCTGATCTTCTCATCAGCAGTGGATGTGAGTCGGGTTGAGCCCAAGGCAGGCTAAAGTGGGTCTGGTAGACCTAATGAAGGAAGAGAGGGGCTGGAGGCAGCAGAAAATAAATGCAGCCTTTTGTGTTACATTAATATACTTCTGTGGTATACATCTGTGATGTATGAACAAAGTTACCTCACATACCTAAAGGCTGATATCTGGTCCTCGTATATTTTCATCTCTGATGCACAAGGCAGGTGTTCACTTCTGGGTAATAGAAGTCTGTCCTTTTCCAGGAATTTTACCAACTGATATCTGGTCTTTGGGTATCTTCACTGAAATTGTCAGAAAAGCTTTATAAAGGGCAGTAAGAGAAGCAACAGTGGTCCTTGCATCCAAAACAGTGAAATGGAACTGCTGACCCACACAGCTGTGGATCAAAATCCTGGTAAGGACAATTTCTTTTATTCATTTTTGTTAAGATTTTTTTAAAATGTTTCCAACTTCTCTATGACTGCATAATGAGTCAAAACAGTGTGTTATCCTTTGGATTTCCTTTAACTGATGCAAGTAATAGGAAGAGCAGAAGAGCCTCAGGTGGACTTTCTCTGGGGAGTTATTTGGTGGATAGCCCGACTAGAGACAAAATATCTGGCAGTGCCAACTGCTTGCTCCTCAACAGATTCACATGACTCCTTCATACCTACTCCTCCTTATTCCATCAGTCTCATGACTTTTTCACTACTCCAGAGGTGTACAGAGATAAAGACTTGACTATGGTCCAGAAGACCCAGGTTCAATTAATGACTCGGGTGACTGATGTAGTAGCAGGAGAGGGTGGAATGTGGCCATCTGGTGATGACGATCCCTGGTGAAGGTCAGGGGTGTTGTTAGAGGATGCAAGGACAGTGGATAGGAACTGAGCCTGGCTGAACTGCTTCAGAAGCAGGGTGATGTGCTGCTTGCTCACAGTGCATGCCCATCTTGGACCAAACCATGCAGACACAAGGAGAAGGGGGAGTGGGTAGGTCATACTAAGAACTTCCCTGTATATGTGCTCAAATGTGCCATGCCCCTGATACATTGGATCTGTTACCAGCCCCAGCAATGCCAGAATATGTCGGGAAGTTCAAGGAGTTAGCTAGAAGACCTGGGGAGAACAGGGTATTGGGGCCAGGCAGGTATTCATGATAAAAAGATGGGAACCAAAAAAATCTGCCTTATAACATCTTGAATAGCTCTGCAGATTCTCTCTACAGGGACCACATCCTTCACTGAGAAGTACTTGCAGAGATCCTGGAAAAAGTTAGTCCCTATAATCTGATGTTTTTGCCCTGACCTAGCCATTTGTTCTTGCTGTATAGGATTTCTTTTTTACTTCTCAGTGAGATGACCACGGACATCTGCATTCCACATCTTTTCTGTTTTCTAGTGAGAAAAGTTTTAGCCCTTTCATTCTTTGGTCATTTGGTCTTTTCTCTAACATCACAAATTTTTCTCGTACCTTTCCAATGTGCTCCTTCCAACAGCTTGATATCCATCCATTTATGGCCTCAAACACCGTAACAATACTTAAGGTGTGCCATTCTGATGGTCAGTGGAACAGGAACAATTATCTCTTTGATTCAGTAGTCTGTCTGCTGGACAATCCATCCCTAACTTGTATGTTTGTGCTGACATTGTCTTCCAGTCATGCTCCCACTAGACAAATGTAGATATAGTCAGTATTCTGGAATATCTTCTTCTAGTCTTTTGCCATCTATTTGACTCCCCATCTGTTTTTTGTGATGTAAGTGTAGTACTTCTCACTTGTTGAAGTGCCACCTTCATGCTCCCTTGTTCATCTTTTCCACATTTTTCCTTAGACTTTCTTTTTCTCTCTCCACATTCACATATGCCTTGCCTATCTTTGTGCTATCAGAGATGGGATAATTATTGTCTTATTTCTCTCAGTTAGGCTTGCTGCATACATATTGAAGACTAATCGCCTAAGAATGACTCCCGCTGTACTCCACTTTAAACTTTATTGTTCCTGAAGACATCTTTCTCATCACAGCTCTTTTATCCTGTCTTTTAACCATGCAATGACCCAGTTCCTCTTTGTTGAGTCTTACTCTGGCCCCTCTAATTTTCATATCAGCTACCTGTATGAGACATTGTCAAAGAACTTGGTGAATGCTGTATAGAACATGTCTACTAGCAGTCCTTTCTCAAGATCACTTATATTCCAGTCATAAAATCATTTCAGGTTTGATTTACAGATAGATGTCATTCCCAAACAGCAATCTGCGTCTCCCTCACACTTATCTCCATGACCTTTCAGGCCTTCTCTCTTAATCATATAATCTTGTATTTCCCAACTTTTTTTTTTATATACATTTTTCACTAATATAATATTTTATGTTGCAATATATTTATCATTGTTATAGTTGTTGTATAGATTTTTAGCAACAATTATATATTCTACTTATATATATTTATATTTATATATTTATATTTTTATTTAGTTTAGTAGGCAGTATTAAACAGAATGTTTAAAAGTTGTTTGCATTCTATGTATCTATTGTAGGCATTTTATAGTATGCAGTGACAATGTGTATACCTTTAAATTTGATCAATTTTGTTTAATTGTTTAATTGGATTGATGGGCGTTGTATATATATACATGGTTTTTAATTGTGACTTCAGTATTCTGAAGAAGTCCTATGTGGACGAAACCTAGGTAAACCTTTGTCTGTGTTTCGTTAATAAACCTGTGTTGGCCTGGATTCGTTTTCCTTTTTCTTCATTTTTGGTTCGTTGTGGAGGTTTGGTTCTTGGTTTGGATTTTGTTTTGGAGAACGAATGTTCCTTGACCAGCATTATGGATTTATTACAACAAATTAATGTTCAACTAGAGGAACATTCCATTCAAATTAAAAGCCTTACTGAGAGACATTTGCCTACATCTATTTCACCTTCGTTGGGGAGTTTAGGCATGCCACTTACTCAAGCAACCCCTCACACAGGTACTGTGCCGGTTATAACTGATTGTAATGTTCCCCCATTGTTTAATGGGAATGTTAAGGAAGTGCGTTTTGACATTGGTAACAAGCAGCCAATTGGACTTAACACTGCCTATTGGAAATCCAATAGTTTTAATTTTGCTTCTGACTGCGAACCCATTAATCAAAACAATGTTATTATGGGTAAAACTTTGGCTGAATTACTGAAAGAGTTTGAGCACAAACTGTTTAAAGTGAAGAGAACCCAGCTTGAAAACAGCTATTTAACTAGGAATATTGAGCTGGGGATGGTACCGAAAGGACTGAGAGTGTGGAGATACCCGAATGGGGTCGATGGCAATAAACCTATGTTGGATGAATTACATGATCTTTTTAACAAGACTGGGTTAGACATTATGAATATAATGGTCAAATATAATAATATTAAGATTGAAGCATTTGTTGCTGATTTAGAGTCTATCAATGAAAGCATTGTTCAAGATTTATTGTTCGATCGCTACTACACTAATTACATTAATATTATTAAGGACATTGACAATAGTTGTGTTTCAATATTTAATAAGAAATCACAAAAAATTAAGAGGGGATATGAAGATTTACGAAGCTGGTAACGTTTACCCCAAATCTAAGAGGGATTCACGTCGACATTCTACTCGAGGAGGAACATCCAATCGTCCGAAGGAAGCTTGTGGCATCATGATGTCAGAGGTTAATCCAGAAGTTAGTTGTGGCTCTGAGGATGAACGCCCTTTAGAGGATGGTGTAAGACATTCGAAGAGGATTTGGAACAGGGAACCATCCTCCAACGACGAGAACGACGTGGGACGTTTGGGGACACGACCCAAAGTTGGGCGCCAGGGGTTCAACGCTCAGCAAGGGGCTTGGAAGCCACGCAGCTAAATTTTTCCCTTTGTTATCCGGGTATAACATCACTAGGCGGCGTGGACGAGTGCAATTTACATGTGTTAGCCAGAGATAACAGCATTTTTCATGGTGCATTTTATTTAATGCCAAATTCACCATTCGTAGTTGTCAATAACTATTGTCGCCCAGACTGTCAGTTTGAAATTTTGGATTGCGGAAAGTGTGAGGTGAGTGGGGGAGCCATTTCAGCAGTTGACACCACTAGGGATGTGGTTGCTGGACATGCGCGGCATGAAGGTACTCTGAATGCTTGTGGGTTCAGTCCAAAGTGTATTTTTGCACATCCGAAATGTGCTTTGACAAGTTGTGACATCATTAACAATCTAAGTTTAGAGTCCGATGCATGTGTGGATCACATAACGGACACCCAAGACATTGATGAATCTTCGTCATTTTCTAAGTGTTTAGGTGATGATAAAATTCAACTGAATGACTCTTTACTTAATTTAAGTACTTATGATTTTGTCATTGACGACAATTGTGTTACTATTAATGACAATATTGAGTTAAATCAGCAACATGGCCCCCTTATGGGGTTGTTTTCCCTCACTGACTCTATACTAACGTTATCAAATGAGTTAGATGTGAATAACCAAAGTATTCCTTCTAATGCTTCACTCAGTTGTTCCTTGGATGACCTATTTGGTTGTGCAATGACAGAAGTTAATGTTAACACTTCCAATTATTTAAATTTTAATGCTAGTGTTGTTGATAATATTCATTTGGCGGACTTTGATTCTAATGAGCCAACGGATGGGCTTTTGTGTAATCCCATTATTTTGGTAAATGATACACATGATTTTAAGCTATATAATTATTCAAGTGCTAATTTTAGTATGGAACATGTTAATCTTTTTTCTAAGGGTTTTAATTTTGTCCCATGTAGGAAAGGTAATTTAGTTGAAACTCTTATTGATTTAAAACTATTCACAAGGAAAATGAACTTACAGATATTTTTTTGATAAAGCTAACCACTGTGACAACACTCAAAACACTAGGGATATTTCTAAACCTAGTGTATTTAACCCACCCCTGAATCCCATGATAGCATTGTTTGACAGACTGTGTGAATTTGAAATTAGGGAACACTTTAAACAGTCCACGAGGAACATTCATTTGAATCTGACTAAAAATGAGCAGGATGTATTGCAAGATATTTACAGTACTGACAATATTAGAATAATGAAGCCAGATAAGGGCAACGGAGTTGTGATTATTGATAATAGCGACTACATTTGCATTATGATGTCATTGTTGATGGAGGACAACTATGTGGAAACTAGTATTAATGAAATCAATATCGCATATAGGAAAATAGATTTATTATTGGAAGACATGTTATTTCAGGGTGAGCTGAATGAAGTTGAATTTGAGTATATGATTAACTCTCACCCTGTGGTTAGTGGCATTTTGGGATTCCCAAAATTCATAAAGGATTGGATAATGTGCTTTTTAGACCCATAGTTGACGCAAGCAGTAAAGCATGTTTGATTAGTCAATATTTGGACCACCACATGAAATTGGGAATTACCAAGTTTCCCTACATCACAAAGGATTCATGGCATTTTTTGGAAAGGATTAATGATTTTGGCATTAGTGACAATACATGCTTCTTAACCATTGATGTATGTAACTTGTTTTTGGTTATACCCCATGATACGGGTTTAAGTTGGCTAGAAGAACAATTACATGCAACTGGAGTGTATGAACAGGAACAAATTAATGTTATGGTTAAGTTGATGGAAATAGTCCTTCAAAATAATTTTTTATTTTTTGAGGGACATTACTTCAAACAGCAAACTGGGGTAGCCATGGGGGCAGCTTGCACCCCGATTTATGCAAATTACATCATGGCCTTTGGGAAGAGCATTATTTATTTTATAGTGAGTTTTACAAGTATGTCAAATTTTATTCACGCTTTTTGGATGATATATTTATCATTTGGGAAGGTGATACTGTGGTTTTGGAAGCATTTTTACATTATATAAATAATACTGTTTGGTTTTTGAATTTCACCCATGAGTTCAGCACACAGTCAATCACTTATTTGGATGTTAGACTAACTATTGATAGAGATAGTGGGTTAATTAAGTCTAATTCTTACCTACAGTTTGACAGTTGGCATCCTAAACATCAGAAAAGGGCTATTATTAAGGGACAAATGGTCAGAGCGGCCCGAATGGTTAGTGATTTCAGTGAATTTGTGGAAGAACTAAATTTTATGATCTCTCTATTTTTGAACAGAGGATATCCTGTGAGTTTATGTAAGGATGTTTTTAAGGAAATCAGAGGTAAAAGGGAGGCAGGTTTTTATCAACCTATAATAGGTGCAGGGGGACCTGTTTATCAAAAACCTGAATCAACTAACAGGTCACAGTTTTTGACCGTTAAGCTGTTATTGTTTGTTTCAACATACAATGGGGACTCTGACATGATTAAGAAAATAGTTAATAAAGTTTGGGGTTTCCTACAGATGGACCATGAATTTAAGTCACACTTTTACAATAACCCTACGTTCATTTATCGTAAGGATTTTTCGTTTAAGGATATGTTTGAACGTTGTTCAATGTCTAGTAGGTTCTTCAGTAATAGGCCTTCTGGCACGTTTAAATGTGGTAGGTGTAAGGTCTGTTCTTGTATTTTAACAACCGGTAAGAGTTTCAACATCAATCATTGTTTTGTTTCAGTCACAGGTCACTTTGACTGTCATACTAATAATGTGGTATATCTTGCCAAGTGTCAGGACTGTGAAGCATTTTACGTAGGAAAAACTAGTAGATGTTTTAAGGATAGGGTAAGGGAACATCTTTTGGATATGAAACATCTCAAAACTACTAATGCCCTAGCTAGACATTTAATTGACAACATTGGTCACTCTTTTAAGTTTTGTGTTTTACAGCAGGTTAAGATTGACCTCCAAGGTAGGATTACAGATGCTCACTTGGATGTTTGTGAATTAAGGTGGCAGCTGAGATTAAATGCACACAATTATCCTGGTATCAACGAGTTTAGTTCTATTAAGCCCTATCTTAAACTGAAGCATATTTTAGGCCGGTAGTGCAAATATTATTATGGTTTTAGTATTTCGTATTTTTTATTTATTTCTTACTTAAACATTTTTATTTATATACATACATCTCTACATACACATTTTTATATACATTTTTCACTAATATAATATTTTATGTTACAATATATTTATCATTGTTATAGTTGTATAGATTTTTAGCAACAATTATTTATATATTCTACTTCTATATATTTATATTCATATATTTATATTTTATTTAGTTTAGTAGGCAGTATTAAACAGAATGTTCAAAAGTTGTTTGCATTCTATGTATCTATTGTAGGCATTTTATAGTATGCAGTGACAATGTGTATACCTTTAAATTTGATTAATTTTGTTTAATTGTTTAATTGGATTGATGGGCGTTGTATATATATACATGGTTTTTAATTGTGACTTCAGTATTCTGAAAAAGTCCTATGTGGACGAAACCTAGGTAAACCTTCGTCTGTGTTTCTTTAATAAACCTGTGTTGGCCTGGATTCGTTTTCCTTTTTCTTCAGATATAGTCAGTATTCTGGAATACCTTCTTCTAGTCTTTTGCCATCTATTTGACTCCCCATCTGCTTTTTGTGATGTAAATGTAGTACTTCTCACTTGTTGAAGTGCCACCTTCATGCTCCCTTGTTCATCTTTTCCACATTTTTCCTTAGACTTTCTTTTTCTCTCTCCACATTCACATATGCCTTGCCTATCTTTGTGCTATCAGAGATGGGATAATTATTGTCTTATTTCTCTCAGTTAGGCTTGCTGCATACATATTGAAGACTAATCGCCTAAGAATGACTCCCGCTGTACTCCACTTTAAACTTTATTGTTCCTGAAGACATCTTTCTCATCACAGCTCTTTTATCCTGTCTTTTAACCATGCAATGACCCAGTTCCTCTTTGTTGAGTCTTACTCTGGCCCCTCCAATTTTCATATCAGCTACCTGTATGAGACATTGTCAAAGAACTTGGTGAATGCTGTATAGAACATGTCTACTAGCAGTCCTTTCTCAAGATCACTTATATTCCAGTCATAAAATCATTTCAGGTTTGATTTACAGATAGATGTCATTCCCAAACAGCAATCTGCGTCCCCCTCACACTTATCTCCATGACCTTTCAGGCCTTCTCTCTTAATCATATAATCTTGTATTTCCCAACTTTTTCCTGACTCGTCCACTGTATGAGGCTAGTCCACTTGCTGTCCCATAGGTTTCTTGTGCTTATGCACTGGCCAGTCATCTACTGTACATGGGATTTTTCAGCATGCTGCTCACATTCCTGAGGACCCTGAGTGGGAGTTCTTCCTGTCCTAATGCTTAGTTCCCCCATAGCTAATACCCTAGTTAACTCCTCTTTTGATCCTAATATCCCTCCAACCCTCCCATTGTGGCACCCTATACATTCTTTCCTTTGGAAATTCAGTAACTCTTCTTTTCCTAGACATTCTTTGATCTGCCTTATCCGGGCAAAATCTGTTTCTCCCTTTTGTTTTTATATATATATATATATATATATATATATATATATATATATATACACACACACACACACACACACACACACACACACATATATATATATATATATATATATATATATCTATATCTAATATATATATATATATATATATATATATATATATATATATATATATATATATATATATATATATATAAAACATAAATAACTGTTCTCCTTTCTTATCCATTCTTCTGACTTGCTTTCAACTTTTATCTTTGCTGCATCATTACAATCTTTGTTTTCATTCTGCTATTCTAATTACATTACACATCTTTCTTCTCAACATCCCTCACCACTTTGGGCTGTGCCCTTATTTACGTATATTGATATGCCATAATAATTGATAATACACCACTAAGAGTCAACCCAGTGGTGAGGGCTCTGGGTACACACATAGACAGTGACCTTACCTTTGACCACCATGTGGCCACAGTGGTGAGAAAATCTTTTTCTATTGCATAAATTATGAGTAAGGGCATGGCATCTTGTTCCAAAGTGCCATTATCGCACTGTACTCCACCCTTATTAGACCAGTCATAGAGTACAATGTCCCTTCAGTATGTAGCTGACCTGGTATATGCAGCAATTAGAGTGACCTCAGATGTTTCTTATTATAAGAACACAAGGTGTTACAAACCTGCCTTAGGCAGACTGAAGCCCTTTTCCTCTACTCAATCTCCTATAGCTTGCTGACGGGTGATCTATGCCTGGCTTACAAGGCATCCACAAACCACACACTTATGAATCTCCTGCATATTCGTAAGTAAAACAGTATCAGAAATAGATGGTCTAGGGACCTGAATTTTGTCTGTGATTTAAACAGGTCATGGTGGAGAGACAGCTATGTATCTCAGAGACTGCTCCTCCTATGGAACAGGCTTCGTATCCATGTGAAGCTGCGTTTATCTATTATCTAGTTTAAGCACAACCTAGCCTAGTGGATAGGGAATAAGATTTACACTGGGCCTGGCACCCATGTCCCTTATGGACAAAGGTAGCTTATAAATGTTCCATTGGGATACAAGACATCATTATTCTTTTGGGAAAACTTGGTTACACTTAGAAATACCTCCGTGTTGTTAGCCTAGTAATAATCTATGAATCTATAAGCATCTCTGCTTTCTCAGTTATATGTTAACAGCATATACCTTGGTGCCTCCATATTCGCTCCTTCTTGTCATTAGCCAATGATTCTATGATACCAGCAATTGCTACCTCCCCCTTCCTACATTCATACTTGCAATTTCCTTATTTTTCCCCTTTATTGCATATACTTCCTAGTCAGTGTAATGAGTCACCCTTGTTTGTTTTACTTTTATTTCTCCAAATGTTTTTATCTTTTGTCTATTGTTTGCATGCCTACTTTCCCCTTCTGCTTCTTTAATGCTTCCTCCCCTTTCATCTCATTTCTAATTGAGAATGGAACTTGTCCCTCATAAAAATCTCACTGCCAGGTGTCCCACCACCAACTTCCTAACTTTGGAAAGCCCTTTTCCCTTGTCCTTTGCCACAACCAGTCATTATGCTCCCTAATACAGTGATTTCACATCATGCTGTCTGTAGTGCAGGTAACACTTCTCGCAATGCTAACTCTATTATGCACTTCCCTTGAACTTTACTGTGACAGTTGCATTCAAAAAAAAAAAAGAACTGAAGTGAATGCACAGACTGTCTCTTTTGTAGTCAAACTGTTCTGCAATAGTAGCAGTTTGCTTATACAGTCTTACATGATAAGGGATAGCTGTCTGGTGAAAAATCTGGCTAAGGAGTGTAAATATCTATTTATTTAACGTTTATTAACCGGGAAAGTCCAACTTGGAACAAAGCCAATTTTCAGCAGAGGCCTTTGGAGAAATGCTCGAGACGCATGTCTTTATAACATGGGAGGAAGCCCACACAAATGCAGGGAAGATATGCAGACTCCATACAGAAGGCACCCCAGCTGAGAATTGAAACGCAAAACCTCTTGCTGTATGTATATATATATATATATATATATATATATATATATATATATATATATATATATATATATATATATACAGACTATGTCAATTATATATATATATATATATATATATATATATATATACACACACACACACAAACACACACACACACACACACACACATATATATATATATATATATATATATATATATATATATATATATATATATATATGGGTTCACTTTTTAATCTCATCTCGAAATACTGAAATCCCGGATTTTAGTATTTCGAAACCATAAAGTCGAACGTCCCAAATCCTGAAACTACAAAATCATGAAACACAAAATCATGAACAGAAACACATCATACACCACACAACACATACATCATCCAACCCACATCACTACAAACAAAACACACACAAACATAAAAACACAAACAAACAAACCTACACTACATATAAGAAGGGAGGCAAGCACCCCTGCACCCTCCACCCCCTACTTATATATACTAACTCCGAGATTGCATAAAGAGACACAGAAAGGAAACTCACACCCACACATTCTACAGTTCCTCACACACACACAAACATCACACATATACAAACACCAACACATCCAACACTTACACACCCATACTTTCACCTGCCTCCCCTAACCCACACATACAACTGACAAACACATTCACACAAACTCAAACTCCCACACAAAACCCTTACAAAACACTCACTTACCTTAAATTACACCTAAATGCACACACAACACCAGACGCCATCCACTCACAACACCGCACGTAATGTATTGTAAAGCCACAACCAGGAATTTGAGATATTCAGATTCACGATTATGCACTTTTGTGATTTTAAAGGTGCGACTTTATAATTTTGGGATACTGAAATTCGGGATTTCAGTATTTCGACATTATAAAGTGAACCCGTATATATGTATATATGTGTGTATATATATATATATATATATATATATATAAACGTGTGTGTGTGTGTGCCTTCATATATATGAATCATGTAAGCTTGCATACTCTTTGGCCCATGATTTTGTATTTAAACCCAACAGTAAAGAGTCTTTTGTTGTCTCATGAATCATGTTGTAACGCTCTGACAAGAGAGTTTTGTTGATCCTGACATCAATTAAATTGTCCAACTCTAGGTCTTAGAACAGTAGTTTGACTAACATACTCAAAGGGAAGATGAATGAGTGGCAGTAAAGCTGGATGATGTCATAGATAAACAGAAATGTCTGACAAACGGCTTCACTCAAGAAATGAGTACAAAATCTGTCTATAAAGAGCCCTTCATACAGTGTCTTACCTTTCCCCTATTTGATGCATCACATAACTGCCATTAAATTGCCACATCATAAAAAAGCAAACATGAACACATAAGCTGGAGCAGCAAACATGCTGCAAAATAATTAAATTAATAACAAGCAAACAAACTTAGCTGAGCTCGATCTCCCATCTAGTTATGTTGGCAGTCTGCTACTGGTAGAGCAGCCACAAGTGTAGTTTTACTTCTACAGCCCTACAACTGGATTAGTCAAATACAAGTCAACGGAAATAAGCTTGACAAGAGACAGTTTGATAAATTCTGTATTAGTGAACCAAAAGGAACCTGCTATACAACGTAGAAACCTCAATGATAAAAGTAATTTTCACGATTGTTACCTGCACTTAATATGATATTACCCCAAAGTCATATATTTTTCTTCTTATGAAAGATCTCATATTGAAGTAATTATTTTGAAAAAAAGAAACGCTTTCTTGAGAGTTTAAATTGTAAATATATAATAACAAAGGATGTTATCACTTTGCACTAAAGGACTTGCCTGTACTTACAAGATGAACTTGTTATATGAGCAGCCATGCTCATGACATTTTTAATTACTAGAAAAGCAGAACTAAAATATGTATTAAGTACTAAAAAAGTCATAGGTGAAAAGATTAGATCTGATGAAATACTTAGAGGGTATGAAAGTGCTCATCCTTGTTTTTTAAAGTTTTATTCCATGTTTATTATTTGTATTTTATTAAACAGACTTTGTTTTACATCTCTCTGCCTACCGGTTTTCTTTTTTTGATACAATTTTTGCCTTTTCACTGGTTGCTCTTTTTGCTTTGGATTACTTGTTTTCATTTAAAGAGCATGGCAGAGAGTGTTTTAAATGGGGTAGATGCTACTCCAGGAGCTAATCAAGACAGTGGGCAGGATTCACGAAGCCTCCATGTAAGAGTTATAACTCATACACGGAGGCTGCAGTTAAACGGAGTGATGTCAGCATGCTCTGCATATTAATGAAAGCATGCTGAATCACACTTAAGGCCAACACGGTCCGTGTAAGACAGTAGGGGGCATGTCTGTAGGCTGAGCCCTGTAAGCGGACACGCCCCCAGAAGAGGAAAAGTACCCAAAGTAAACACCCACGACAGAGTCCACGGAAATGTGAATAAACAGAACACAACACATGCCCCCACAGACTATGAACAGAAAACATATAAATAAACATGTTTTATATATTTTTTTAAATTGTAAAAATGTTTAACCGTGAGTGCGCTCGTTTGCGCGGGCGTGCCTGTAGCGCAGCTACAGTTAGCAGTCAGTGGGAAAGAATATAAGAACTAAATATGCAAAATAAGCCAGGAAGCAATAGCGTAGCGGTAGAGATGTTGGCTGAAGAGCAGCCATTCATGGTTCGAGCCCCCACAACACCAAATTTTTTTTTCAAAATAAGCAGGAAACAAGTCCCTGACAAATATGTACACATAAAACCACAATTTATGTAAAATGTAATGAAATAGCCCATTTATATTGAGGACATGTGAGGTAACAAAAGAATAAAAATGCCAGATGTGCTCATAGCTAAGCTACAGTTTAACAGAGTGAGTGCATCTGCCCGTAGATGAGCAGTGGTTTAACTGGTGCAAAATGAGTGCCCGTAGCTGAGCAGTGGTCTAACACGCTAAATCTATGTGCCCCTAACTGAGCTGAGCGTAATATGCGTGCCGATAGCCAAATGAGGCTTAAGCCAGTGTACCCCGTTTGCGCGGAGCTGCGCACCGCTCAAACAAGCTAACCGACGGGCAACGTTGAGCAAGCCGTATCAAAACTGCCTTTACACAGACACACCCCTCAGCATGTCTAGACAGTCATGAAAAATAAAAAGCAGTGGCCAGGTTCGAACCCAGGATACTATACACCATAGTCAAGGTACAGAACCACTAAGCCATGACAGCAGTACCTAGAAATGCAATAATAGCTAATATATAGGAATGAATACAAACTACAGCATGACAATGCAGGTTTACCGAAGTTGATACAATTCCAAAATGGCCAATCACAGATATGTGCGGGAAAAACAGACTATATAAGCCCCATAGGCGGGAATACACAACATAAACAATTGTAGAACTGACCTGCAGGCAGAATGACAGGAGTAGGAAAGGGTAGTTGCTTCCGAGCACAGAGGTGGGGTGTTGAGGAGTCCAGGTACATGGTCTGGCTCCTAGTCCATAATCATGAGGCCCAACTCATGCAGGGCCAGGTCCTCTGGGGAGCATACAGGGCCGAGGCGTAGGACCGGTTGGCTCATGATCTCACCAGTGCCATAGGGATTCCAAGGACTGGTGAGCAGGTCCATCACCACCATGCATACCTGAAGAGACACAAGCAGGACCAACTGAACCTTTGGATCCAGGAGGCCCGGCAAACACCCAACGCCCCACTACTGAGTAAGTAACATTTAATTATGTATGTAAGAAATTAAACTAGCTGATATTATGGAGATGTGTATTCCAATATTACTTAATTTATATTACAGCTGTAGGTGTCCGTTCTGTGAACCGCAGAGCCTATGGCGATAGGCTGGTGCGGTTGCGCCACCAGGCAGGTCAGTAATCCACTACCAGTAACCGTAAAGAAATATAAAAGTATGACAGTCAGCAAAAGAGTGCAGTGTAGTCAGTAAGGAATAAAATCTGCAAGTAACAGTGTGAAAGTGTCTGCAAGTCTTGCTTGATTACAAAAGTGTGTTTCAGCCTGTAAGTTAAACCGAAAAATGAAACTGTCTGACATATATTCTGAAATAAAAATGCCCTACCTGTAAGAAAATAGTACACAACCTGCAGCAGGCTGAAAAGTATAGCTGCAGAAGATGATGAAATCACATGTGTGAAATATATCCCTGTGGAAATACTGAAACATGACAGAAGTGAGACTGCTGGAAAGGATTGTAATAACTACAGGTAAAACATGTCAATAAAGCCTAGAAGTAAGTACCATCCTGAATAGAAAAATGAAAGCAAGTGAGAGAGTGTGAGAATGTGTCATGAATCCAGCAATACAGTAGTAATAACCCCTGAATAAAGTATACTGCAGTCAAGACAGAATGAAATGCATGTGAGATTCAAAACCAAACAGCGAAATCTGTTCAAAGTGTTGCTGCATGTGGAATGTGTATCCCAAAATCTTGATATGTTGCTCTCAGTCTGAAATATGCAGATAGGATGATTGTCTGATATACCAAACATCCACACTTGTCTACAGCTATATAAAGCAAATGTAGCAGGATGATGTAGCTGAACAAAGCTAGATATGAATGTGTATGAAGAACACTAAAATGTATATTGATGTTGCAGTAACAGTCCTATCACCAAGTTGAAATAGTTATCATATAGGAAACTGTAGTTAGAACAGTAGTGTGTATATAACTGTAGCTATTAGAAATGTACAGCATATGTATTGTTATTTGAAGGTGTTAATATTAATTTCTTTACCCCACCCTATAACCACATATAACCCATTCCACGTGAAAATGGTATGTGCAATCACAATTAACACCCCTGGATGTTTTGTCCTGTTGGGTCATATATATCTGCATGTCCGTTGATGCATCTGCCCTGTTCATACATCTGCACCTGATGGCCTGTTGCCATCAATTAACCCTGCATGTTGTTGGACTGTGTATTTCTGTTCAAATTATGCATGTGTTATGCACGCTGTTTAATGGTGTGAATATCTGGGTGTTTGGTTAATGGGAATACTAACGCATGCTGTTACAACTAATTGTGAATGGTATTATATGTCACTAACCCAAACTGTCATGACATAATGCAAAACATAGGATGACAGGGAAGGCGGGTTCCAGCGGACCCACCTCTCCCACCTCAGCTGGCGAGTGCACCTGGCACTAGTGCCGAGTCCGGACCCTCCTCCGGTGGCCCTGTGCCACCTGCGGGTGGAAGCGCTGCAGGGGATGGGGCTCGCCCCCCCTCTGCAAGTGTTGCCGGAGGAGAACCACCACTCACCCTCCGTAATGTCCGGACTGTGGTGCGTAGGGAGATTTGGGTCTCTGTTCTTGAGCCCCTACGCCAGCTCGAGGCACGGGTGGCGCAACTAATGGGCATGCCTGTTGCCCCGCCTACACAGCCCCAGCACAGCCCCATCCTGGGCAGTGAAGGAACAGTGGCAACTGCCTATGGGTGGGGATATCAGTTCCACTGTTGCCATCTGTGGGCTCATGGGCTCTGGATATCCAAACCTCCATCCCCGTCAATTGTGTAACCCCCCCCCCACACATGTCATACACCACCCCTGTATGCGTCTTCTTTGTCTTGTCTGTTTACCTACCCAACCTACCTCCCCAGCTGTACCGACTTCCTTCACCTGACATACCACTCTCACCTGAAAAAAAAAAAGGGCACTCTGTACCCACAAAAAAATTACGCCCCATACATAGCTGCCCATTCCGCACACATGTCTGCTGGACATGGAACCTATCAATTACAATTGGCTGTACAACAAGTATTATTGTTGTCCTGACACCTCTGTCAGGGGTGGAAGGTTTCAAATGTCACACCAAATTACATACATATGCACAGCTGTTGCTGATGAAGAAATGGGCAGCTATGGGCCTTACCTACATCCCTCCTGCACATCCCAAGCTTGTTTCCCTACTGTCTTACCCTCTTTGTGACCCCTTTTTCACCACTTTCCTGTCTCCCCATTTTCTTTTCTTTCATAGAAAATAGCGCGGGTGTGCGCCAGAGTAAGCACCGTTAAGCGGTTGTAAGCGGGTGTGCGCTTGTGTGCGCGGAGCTAAATGCCAGTGCGCATGCATGAGCTCCGTGCAAACCAGCGCTAACCCGGTTACAACTGCTTAAAAGTGCCTTAGTCACTTTGATTGACAGGTCCTGTACTCAGTTCAAAAGCAAGTTAAAATCCCACTGTCAGTCCCGCACCCAGGACCTTGGAAACACTAGTCTGTACGACCTACCACTAAGCCATGACTCTTATACAAAAACATTGTGCTAAAATAAATATAACATGTAATAGTAGGGATGAATGTAAAGGGAATGTAGGATGTGTAGTACACAAAGCATGTCATTTAAAATTACTGTCAAAACTACTGGATTTCCATAATAGTAGTGTGTGAACAGAAACAGCCATGCTAGTTGGCAGCTTGTAGATAATAAGGTCAGTTAAAGTACATAGATATATGTATGCATATGTACATATATATATATAAATATATATCTATATATAGTTGTAGGAGTCAATGTGCATACACACTTGCTACAGGGAACATGAGAGAGGAATGGAGAATTGTGAATATACAACACAGCCTGAATCATGAGAGAGATACTAACCTTTACACTCACAGAACACTGTCCACAGCATACCAGCATGGTCCCCGCCCTCACAATCTGAAAGGGCAACGCCTACCCACATACCCTTTTATAGCACTGACCTGAAATCACAGTGAGAACTGCAATCAGTACACAACTGGCTGTATGCAATTAGCAAATGCTGGCTTACAATTGGTGCAGAGGCCATCACATGGACCTATGCAGATACCTACAAAAGCATCCAGTGCTAACACTCCCCACATGCAATACATTCATTGCATTGTCTGTAAGCAGACAGAGGGAGAGCGAGAAGTGAGAGAGACAGAGAGAGAGAGCAAAAAAAAAAAATCAGACACTGTGACTCTGTCACCCGAAGCTGTCAGCACTGACAGTAGCAGCAGCAAGCAGAAGCTGTGGTAACGCAACCAGCTGCGACAAACAGAGGTAATGCAAAGTAGCAGGTTAATAGTGTGCATACTGTGAACACTCCAAATGTGTCATAGGTCTGTATCCATAGGTATGTCCATGTAATATGTTGTGTGTACGTAGTTCCACCAAAAGGGGATGACCATACATTACATGTCAATCAGTCCTAGGCCATGATCCTGGCAGCAGTTGTCTGTGCGTTGGCCCAGCAATGGCTGTAGTGACTGCTTTGAAAGGTCAGCCAGGTTCAAAAGTCAGGATCAGCCCATCCCAAAGGCACACTGGCTGGGAACAAGTGTCTGCAGGTACCCGATGTCACTGCATATGCATCCCATACTGCATAATTCCATAGCTTAGCAGACCAGGCCCATTATGCACATGATGTGGTAATTCCCAGGGTCAGTCGAGGTGCCCCCTTAGTGGTGTGGGACCACTGTTGCTGTATGCCACTGTCCAGGTACATATCCTGTAGTACGGCCAAGATAAACTATCAATGTTATATGCGATTGTATGTCCTCTCGGAGTGCCGGTAGCACACATCCAGGGGTACCACGAGGTCACAGTGATGCTGTGTGTTCTTCTCTGCTGAGGGCGGCCCTCACCTGGACATGTGAGATGATAGGGAGGTTACATCCAGCTGGGATAAATATTTTAAAGGTGGGGAGAAGGAGGGGGATACGTGCACCGAACATGTCTGCAAGATTGTTGCCAATATCCGTGTGTTTGGTGAATGTTAAGTAGGTGTGGATTAACACAGAGCATATCTGAGGCATGTGGTCCATATGTGTAACATAACTGAAGAAGGCCTTGTGGTCATCCATAGTGTTTGTGTCCATTTCCCTCCCAGAGTAGGCCGTGGCCGTTGTTATGACGGACCGTAGCGTAGTACCAGTGCTGACCACAGATGCCTTCCCTTAATGTGAATGTGCTCTGTCCTGCAGTAGCCTCCTGCTATTGTTATACAATCTGCCTCTGTCTGGGGTCCACCGGACAGGATGCCTAACCTTTGTGCATAGGGTCTGGGTTAGAAATGTGTGTGCAAGTTCCATGCAATCCGTGGCATGTCCGTGGTAAGCATTTGCAAAGGGGTCAGCAGTGTGGCTTGTGGCTTCCACTGGCCCAGTGTGCTGCATGGATATCATCTCAGTCCCAGCAAGTGAATAACTGTCTAATCACATACATATCAAAGTAGTCTACTGTGCTGGTGGTGGTGGTGGGATATGTATATCCAGGCCGAGTAACGTCTGTCCACATCACAGTAGTGGATGGTGTCCCACATACAGTACCTTGGGATGAACCCCCAGAGTGAGGTTGTGCATTGCACCTGTCAGTGTCTGCTGACCGATGAGGCATGCTACTATGTTGTGTGGAATGTGGCAGGTATTGTTGCACAGGTGTTGGCTGAGCACTGATATCTGGCCATGTACCTGTGTATCCACCACGACACACACACATGCAACATATGGGAGTAGTAGTATATCACTACACATGAGTATCATGTATAGTATGTGTGCCATATATTGCTGACATGGTCTGCTGATATCCTGTTTGTGTTCTCTTCCAGGGAGATGGCGCGACAGCGTAACCCCACCTACTCTGTGGCGGAAGATGAGGAGATCCACCAGAGCCTGGTGCGGGAGTATGACATCCTGTTTTCTCGCACCAGTCAGAATCAGCAGGAGAGGGCCGCACTGTGGCAAGACCTTGTCCGTAGGGTAAATGATATTGGCACGCATAACAGGACATATGAGCAGGTACGACATCACTGCAGTGATTTAATCTGAAGTGTCCGGCAGCGTGCATCAGATATCCACAGGCAACAGGTCGCCACAGGAGGTGGGGTGGCCACACATCCCCCCCTCACCAGACTGGAGGGGCTACACCTAAGTGTTGTGGCTCCAGCCCCGGAACACCAACAGCAGTACACCTGCATTATGATGGAGACTGGTTCCACACAGCAGCACGACATGGAGCGTGCAGGTAATATGCCATATGTACACCTGACTGTTCTGTACACTGTATCATATGCAATATCAATGGCACAGTTGTGCCCACTGACATTAATCTCATCATTTCTGCAGGTCCCTCCAGGGTTACAGCAAGACAGGCCATCCATTCTGGTGAGTGTGTTTAACATAACCTATAATAGTCCTGATAATGCTAGTAACAGTAGTGTAACTCAGTAGTGCTCTGTGTGTATACTGCGGGGTGTGCATGTGTGCATGTGTGCAGGTGTGCCTGTGCCCATGTGTGCATGTGTGCATGTGTGCAGGTGTGCCTGTGTCCACGTGTGCATCTGAGCATGTGTGCCTGTGTCCACGTGTGCATGTGTGCATGTGTGCCTGTGTCCACGTGTGCATGTGTGCATGTGTGCATGTGTGCATGTGAGCATGTGTACATGTGACCACGTGTGCATGTGTGCATGTGTGCATGTGTCCATGTGTGCATGTGTCCATGTGTGCATGTGTGCATGTGTCCACGTGTGCATGTCTGCATGTGTGCATGTGTGCATGTGTGCCTGTGTGCATGTGTGCATGTGTGCATGTGTGCCTGTGTGTATGTGTGCATGTGTGCATGTGTGTATAAGTGCATCACTGGTAACAATGTCTGGAGACTGTAAACTGTGTTTCCTGTCTTCATCCCACAGGTTCTAGGGCTGCTCTGGTGACCTGCAGCAGGGAACCTGAATCCTGTGCCACGGCTACTGGTAATGATGATATTTGTGTAATGGTACAGGAAGGTGTGTCAGGGTCTGCCATTGGTCAGCCAATTGACAGTACACAGCTGTCAACCCCATCATTGCGCACAGTCATCCTGCCTGTACATCCTTTGTCACCATTGTCCCTAGGTGATGGACAGGATACAGTGGGCATAGACCAGGGTAATGTGGTACCTGTGGCACATGCGTCCCCACACAGCAGCCATGGGCAGGGTCCTCCGATGGTACCACACATACAGTTGCCCATGGGCTCTAGTGGGAGCATCTGTGGGCGTACTGCCTCTGGCCGACGTGCCCAAAGAGGTCTGTTAACCTCAGCTATGTTTCGGACTGTCATGCAGGCACAGTCATGTATGGAAAGGTACACCAGACAGGGTCTGAGGGAGCTGAGAGCATGTCGCACAGCCATGACAGACAGTATGCGTGACATTGCGAATGCTATCTGTAACTTCACCGATGTCATAGACAGACGTTGTGGGGACATATTACAGCAGTTCCACAACCAGATGTCCATGAGCCAGGGCAATGGTGGGCGTTTGCGGCATCGATGTGGCCGTATGCCGGCAGCAGCAGCAGCTGGCAGTCGGCGCGGACGACAACAGGCTCGCGCACGCCCCCATAGTGCCAGCAGCAGCCCCAGCAATGCTGGGTCTGTGCTGTCATCGGAACGCCCCAGGAGACCATGTGCACGTGGCTCTGGACAGTCCCAACAGGGACTTGTGTCCAGTCAACACACTCCCGCTTCTGATGACAGTACCCAGTCTGGCTTTGTACTGGATACGGTCCGTAGCACCCCTGCCAGGCACAGGTACCATGTCTGTGCACACAGACACTGATCTGTATGGCCTGCCTGGTGCAGTCTGTGGCTGTCCACAAACCCCTGTATATGGCAGCCATGAGGTGGAACTGTGTGCGTGCATACACACATGCGAAATGTTAACACCTAGGGCAACCACATACACACACACACTGCACCAACACTGCCCCACCCTGTATTGCTGCCCCTCACCAACACACATACACACACATGTCAATTGGTGGTATCAGTGGCTGACTCAGGCATACCTAATCCACACCCTGTGCATATGATGACACTGTGCCACCTCCTGCAATCTCCAACATCATTGCGGGAACAGGTAAACACGTTGCTGATGCACAGGGTGACTACATAGAAGTGTATTAGTAGTATCATGTTGGTAACAGTACAGTGTGCTGCTATGACTGTATGTTTATCCCAGCATGCCTGATGCAGTAACTGTATGAATGTCCTGAATTGTTATCTGCACCCATAGTACATACCAAAGTATAACAGCTGCACATAATTGCATGCCGGTGGTAAGGTTGTCAACAGATAGCCGCATACATGGGTAGCACAGGGGGAAAGCTAACGCAAGTAGTGATATGCAATGGTGGACATGTACAGTAATGGTGTCAAGTTGCCCACAACAACTATGCCATGTGAATGTTCGCACATGTAGATATGTGTGCCGTACCAATGTAATCCAAATCACAAATAAGTATGACATAATATCAGTTCTACCATGGGCATCTGCGCTGCGTATTCCTGGGTACATGTTGATAGTGCCTACATATTTGCATTGTTACTTACTGTTATTGTTACCCCTTCTTTGTTGTATAATGCACTACTTCCAGCCCTGTTTACTGTAGCTTTGTTTGCATGCATGTTTGCTTGGGGTCCCCTGGAACACTGCTTACACCTGCAATGCAGAGTTACAGTGCTTCTGTAGACTTCTAGTGACATCTGCATTGCGTATGATACGTATGTCAACTTTACACATGACAGAACGTCACTGTCTGTCCTGTACGCATGTACGTTGCCTGTGACACATTGCACACGTCTTGCCTGGCATTTACCCACATGTGCAGTCATATATGTCAGTGCTATGAAACAGTAGCGGTACACCTACACATACACACCTTCAGTATGTTGTTCCCCATTGGCCCTATGTGTTGGTACTCACCATGGCAATCACACTACTAGGGTAGCATGTGCAAAGGTAACCTGTGAATCGCCTCTATGGTCCAGTTGTGGTTTATGTGAGTCATGTGTCATTGTCACAGCTGCCACATGTATGCAGTCGGCCATCACCCTTGGCCAGGAACGTACAACACATGTGTGGGATGCCACCACACAGCCAATCTGGGGACTGGTCTCTCTGAACCCAGTAATGCCATACCCTGTCAGGTGGCATGTCATATATACTACATCCTGGACAAACATCAACCCCAATCCCTGCTGCTACTATTGATAATACCCCTGAAGATGTTCCTGATAGCTTTGACCAGTTCTTTACTGAGACATTTCAGGCCCTAGCTAGCCATCTACCTCCTAGCTCCCCTGGTCCTGAAAGTAGCACCCCCAGAAAACTACTTGCGTCCAGCTGCCAACCAGTCACCACTTCACTTCTCCGTACCTTGATTGAAACAGTGAAACCCACTACACTTTCTGCTGATCAACTCCCTGCCGAGTACCTATCAAAACCAGATTATGCTATTGCTTACCCCGTCTCAAAGGTAATCAAAGGAACCATGTTAGAATCTATCTTTCCCACCATCTGGAAAATGTCATATGTAATCCCACTTCACAAAGGAGGCAGCTCTACTGAAGTCTCCAATTACAGGCCAATAGCTGTACTCTCTCCACTTTCAAAGATTATGGAAGCTTTCGTCATAGACAAGTCATGCACCACCTAATCCAAACTCGCATTATGGCAGACACTCAGCATGGCTTACGTCCTCATCACAGCACTACGTCAGGCCTCCTAGCCTTTACTAACACCATAAGCCATACTTGCAACAATAATTATATATCCGCAGCCCTCTTTTTGGATATTTCAAAGGCATACGATATGGTTGATCACCAACTTGTACTCCACACCCTGCAAAGACTGTCTAGATACTGGAGCCTTCCAATGGTTTCAATCCTACCTGCATGGTCGACAGCAGGCTGGCCTCTGGCAGAACAAACTCTCTAACCTTCTACCTAACACCCTCAGAGTACCACAAGGCTCTATACTAGGGCCCTTGCTGTTCTCCATCTTCATTAACGACCTTTATACTGTCATCCCAAAAGTCAGCTGTATCCAATATGCTGAATACTCTACTCTGATCTGCTCAGCCACATCTCCAGTAGAGTTATGGTCAGCTACCCAGACCACCTTTAATACAATAGAAAACTGGCTTTCTGAATATCATCTGATCCTAAATCCCAATCAAACTAAACTGCTGTTATTTCACCAACACATAGGTCTACCACTTTCACCGTTACCATAACATCAACTGATGGCACAATAATCTCCCCTGACCCATCTCCGAAACTATTAGGTGTCATCATAGACAATAATCTCAAATGTGACATACATGTTAACCCGATTATCAAAGCCATCAATAGAAAACTAGGGTCACTTTACAGAATTAAAGCCTTCCTAGCCCCTCCAGCTAAAGGTGCCATAGCTCGCTCACACCTTGTTTCAACCCTTCTGTATGCATCCCCTCTACTCTCGAATATGAACAAGACTGTCCTTAACAAACACTCAATTTGCTACAACCACATTGACAGGTTTGCCACTGGGCTGCCTTTTAGGACACATCACTGCATCAATCTAAATCAGCTTGGTTGGCTTGCAATACCCAGCCTAATACAGTATAACCAACTGATTATGGCCTATAAAATCCTCTATAATCCAGACAATACTCCTGCACTTCAAATATTATCACCCCCTATAACAATCCTAGACCGCTTCGATCCTCTAACAAAGTACTACTTCAGACTAGCAAGTTTAATAACAGCCGGTGATTCTCTCTTTGCAAACCCTGTAAGTAGATCCTGGAACTCACTTCCAGCTGATATTACCCTACTGTCCACCTTAGGTCAATTTAACAGTAGACTCAAACAACATTTGTCACTTAACTGGCTATGTCAATGTATCAAGCCTGGCTAACTCGAATGTGTAAAATCTGTGAACCACTTTACTGTGTAATTTTAATTTAATCCTGACTTGTGCTCAGGTCTAACATTAACCTGTGGAACATGTTTGACTTGCTTACTTATGTAATCTCTGTAAATAATCTGTTTGTAATATGTAATGCTAGTATTATGTAATGCTGTATCTGCTACCCTCATAGCTTGTCTCCACGGGCCTCCCCTGGAAATGGACATGCATCCAGTCGGACTATCCCAGTCAACAAATGTAGGATAAATAAATACATCAATAAAATATATTACAGTGACTACAATACCAGTCAGACATTGACACACACTGACAGCATGCTGAACACACTGGGGCATATGTGGGGACTCAGAATAGCAGCCTGCCTGGGCATCACACACCTCCGCAGCTGGCACACAGGCATATGTTCCGTCGGAACAGAGCACATGCCACACATGGCACGCACATCCCCTGTGCCACACACTCACAGCCTGTAGGGCTATGTAACACACCTGCTACAGACGTGTCAGGTACCTGTCTTGTGTGCTGCACTGGGGTCCCACTCAACAGGCTGTATCTGGTGAAGGTCACAGTGATATGCCTCAGGGGCACTATGGTCCACCACAGCACACATGCATACAGGTCAGTCAGAGGCATGGACAGATATGACTCACTCATTGACCATGCCAGTGTGGCTGCCTGAGACATACCTCCCTGGACTACATGATAGGGAACATAGAATGGATCTCTCAGCATGTGGCACAGGCCAGTATGAGCCTGATGTTGGTTGCCAACATACCCTCACCAGGTATTCTACCACTATATGTGGGAAGGGTGTTGTATGTCTACATTATGCTCAGTCTCCACTGTCATTCATAGGGTATCCACTGGCTGTCAATGTGTGCTTACATGCTAGGGAAGCCACAATGATGTGCACGGGTCATCTTGCACGTGACACCCATGGCCCGATGTATAATGGCAAAGCTCCTTGGTACACACATACTGCCTTATGCTGCAGGACATGGTTTACATAGCGACCTCCTTGGGTATCACACAGGTTAGGACACTAACAGTGCTGCTACACAACAACAGCAGTGTACACCGGAAGATGCATGCACCAGACACTGCCCTCAGCACAGTGAACTGCAATGTCTGTGCAGTACCAGATTCATGATTCATGGCTCACAGGTGTTACCCATCACTGACAGGTTATGCCCAATACCATGCCTGTCATCCCCTACACATGTAACACACATGGATAGGGGGGTGGTATCCCAAGGTAACACAGATACACACACCTCCAGGTTGTTGGCACAGCACAAACCATCAGGGCCTACTCATGTGCAGCTGACAGTGTGTCGGACTGCCATCTGGTTCATAGCCTGGCACACACAACCCTCCCATACACAGGAAGACCACCTATCCTCCATAACAACACTGGCAATATGACAGTCTCAAGAACTGTGTTTATATTGCGGACTGCATCCAGCCAAACATTGTGTGTGAGCATTACTGTAGCTACAACACACTAGTTGAAGGGTTCACAGCATGTGGTCACCGAATTGCAGTGGAATGACATGTTACCACTACCACAACAGGTGGGGACATGCAGCACCTGTACATCGACTACATGTACACTATATGGCCCAGACCAGATGTGTATCCCCTGCTGTAGGTCTTTCACCATAGACACCCACACTGTATAGGGACATACCACGTGCGGACCCTGCACAGTAAGACACAGTCATATTGGTATACATTGCAAATACCATTTATCCACTCGAAGCATGTGTCAGACATGGTAACTACTGCAGGTCACAGGTATTTATGTGTATGTGTCACACACATACATCATGTGTGCAATGCCATTGCTGGTTTAGGCAATGGCATGCATTGTTATGTACAAACACCCACACAAGGTCATACTGTGTGACACAACCACACGTGACAGTTATGGGTTACCAAAACATACCTATCTGTACTCTGACAATGGTAATAGACACAGTAGCAGAGCACACTATTGGCATTACTAGCCAACTAGCCCTGTTTGGCTGTGCTGATAGTGTGGTGACATACCCTGTATTTACTGGGGGAGTATGCAGCATCTGGTGTATTGTAGTATTTGCCAAATGGATCTGTGCGCTCACACTTGCATTTACACACACTCTACTACCCCCACACACATGCACACTTGCCATTTGCAGGATTCATTCCCCTACATAACTAAGTCATGACACGTGAGAGAGACGCATTAGCAAAGCGCACTATTCGGTTTACTAGATAGTTCCTCTTCTCTGGCTATACTTATAGGGTGCTGACAACATCAGTATTTTGAAAGGGTAATGTTCATCAGGTAGTGTGATCTCCTGATTGCCAAAACTAACATGTTTTTCATACGGAAATGCACACACACAAACTCTCCACATCCAAACACACACACATGCTATTTACAGGTTTCAAACTCCTACCTAACTACATTACGATACTCGGGAGAAACACATTAGCAAAGTGCGCTATTCACATTACTGGGAAGCTTCCCTTCTCCTGCTGTACTTATAGGGTGCTGACATCATCTGCGTTTAGAAAGGGGAGTGTGCATCCTGTAGTGTGTTCTCCCAGTTGCCAAAAGGGGGGATTTCTCTCACACACAGCAACCCCCCTCATCCAAACACACACACTTGCAAGATTCAAACCACTACCTAGCTATGTTATGACACTCGAGATGGATGCATTAGCAGAGCGCGCTATTCGCATTATTGGGAGGCTTCCCTTCTCCTGCTGTACTTATAGGGTGCTGACATCATCTGTGTTTAGAAAGGGGAGTGTGCATCCTGTAGTGTGTTCTCCCAGTTGCCAAAAGGGACATTTCCCTCACACACACTAATCCCCCTCATCCAAACACACACACTTGCCACTTGCAGGATTCAAACCACTACTTAACTATGTTATGACACTCGAGACGGACGCATTAGCAGAGCGCACTATTCGCATTATTGGGAGGCTTTCCTTCTCCTGCTGTACTACAATTTGTGGGTCCATGTGCTATGGCAGAACCACACACCACAGCCACATGGGTGAATACATATTGCACCTGTCCATCTGCAACGTGGGTACTCACTGTTCCACACCAGAGGTAGACCACCATTGTTGATATCTGACCATAACCACCTTTCCCTGGACATCCATATCTCATCTCCACCCCCAGGCAAGGTTGTCACTGCACACAAACTGTGTTTAGCACAAGCAGACTCTACACTTGTGTAGACTGGGGTGGATGACTTCAGAGGACCTATGCTGGAGGACTATACTGGCCACTCAGCATAATCCTTGACAATTGCATCCTATGAGCATGTGTACAGTTTGCATTGGTCATGCTATCCCACATATACCCATGACTGCTCCACAACAAGACACCTGTCATCTGTACACCGGCCATATATGCGCCGTTCAACAGACAGAGTGACCTAATACATTGCAGAGCTGTAGCCCACAGAGGGAGGACATCTGTGGACAGTTCCATGGCACTTCATTCACACATACTCATTACAACACAGTGTTGACAGTGGGATCGTCCAGAGAATGCAGATAGGGCTCCCCTCAGTCTGTTATTGACGGACACCTACTGTCAGAGATCCTCAGCAACCCTCTCACAGCACACACCGACAACATGGCTGTGGCTTAGCACATTCAATCCCTGAGACCTCCACGGTGCCCCTGCTTGACAGAGGCACAGCTCACTAGCCTCACATGTTGCCTTCTGTGACCTACTTTACAGTGACATGGTAGCCTACTATCCTGGGGATGCAGATGCCAAGCACACTCTGGCTGAGCTGTCATTCCCTGGGGCAAGAAGCCTAGTATTGACCTCTACACCCATATGTTCAATTGTCGGATGCACAATATTTGTTGTGCTGTTCTACTGTTTGCAGGTCTTTATTGCCATAGCATTCCCTGTTCCTATGACCAACTTGTGTATCTGTGGCAGATGTTTGCATATGACGGCGATCCACTATATCACTTATGTCTCTGTGGTCATTTACTGTGTGCACTGGGCTGATTGCTGTGTTGTGGTTGGTTCCTGGACTGACACGTACAAATACCAGATATGTGTGGCCAACTGCTACACGGAGATATGGCCTAAGTGTGTGAGCATGCCCAGTTCAGCCTTTCCATGGCATGTTGTCTGACATATGCCTCATTTATCAAAGTGTGTGAGCATGCCCAGTGTGAGCTTTCCATATGTTGCACTCTGAAGTCCACCACATATTTGGGTGTGTGTGACCTTCGACATTATCGCACGTTTATGATTGTGTGCTGGGTGTCATGTTGTGTACTAACTGGCCAACTGCTTCGTGCCTGCCACAACAGGGATTATACTGTGCCTGCAGGAATTGCATGGGATACTTTGCAGACAGTTCTCAACATACTTTCATAATGACCTAACACTGTAGTACCGTATAGTGTACTGGTTCGGTACTTTCACTGTGGTGGACAGTATCCTGGGCTTTAGTCCTATCACTGCTTGACATCTTCATAGTGAGCACAACAGACTGTGTAGGGGCCAGTTGTGCACATATGACCATGTTGCAATATGTTCAGATATGGACTACCTACACCAGGCTCGTCCAACATTGCTAGTGTATTCCACAACATGGGTGGACATTGGCAAACACTAGCGATGTTCTGTAGGCCATTTCTGATGGTAGTCACAGGGTGTGTTTGTCCTTCGACACACATTGTTACTGGAGTTTGCCATTACATATGTCATGGTTGGTATACTGTGCCTCTGTCTACCTCTGACATAACAGTGATACCCAGGGTAGCCTACCATCTCCCATACACTCATCAGGATGCCTCTTGAGGGGTGTCGATATGTGGCAATCTGGCTGACCTGTACCAGGAGTTTACTGAAGTGTGGGGATGCCTTCTGTGTTATGGATCATTCTGTACAGCTTGTCCTATGTATGTCAGTGCTGGGGTTCAGGTCTCTCATGTGCATAGCTCACTGCCATTCAGATTGTACAAGGTGCAACATGTTCATTCATTCCAGGTTGGACATGGCTTCATACATCAGGCACAGCTTTCCTGTAGCTGGGAAGGATGGCGGTGTGTGGGGCTGCAGTTTGTTTACTCAGGCAACACATGGCATCTGTTCATGCTCTTTGCTACCCCTGGTGGGGTACTGTTGTGGACTTTACAGTTGATGGAGGTGTCTGCTGCGGTATATTCCACAGGGGCTATTGTAGTCAGTTGTGATGCTGATGGAGGATGGCTGCAGAGCCAGAGTGAGTTCCCCTTATCTACATCTGCCAGCCTTCATGTTTGGGTGGGTATATGGTACATGTTTCTGCGAACACTACAGACACATGTTTGTCCAGTGCAGGATATTTATCACCTTTTGTACCCAGGTCTCACATTACATGTTAGGTACCTCATGGGTTAACACCTGTGTGGTAATTTGTGGGCACTTACTGTATATCCACGGTGGTTGTCTATACACAGTTCTGCGATTAGGTTGCTGACATGGCTATAGCTACAGTTGTCTGTTTGTAGGTGGCCCTTTTGTGGGTTGCTTGTGTCAGCTGGGGGTCGGATATGGTGGGCTGTTTGTACTCCTCTGCATACATGCTCAGTCACAGTCCTTCCATGTTGGCCTATACCTATGGGACATGTATACAGAACGGGGGGGGGCAAGACCAGGCCTTGTGGGATGCCACTCATATCCGCTTTGTAGTCTGACATGGATGCGGCATGTCTGACCATGTCAGTTCTGTCCTTGGTCTGCTTTGCAACCCCTCTACTGACATAGGGGTGTATATTTAAGCTGGTGAACATATCCATACTGAACACGTACGGTATTGTCTAGAAGCATGTGCACGGTCCAGCTACGCTGTGTGGACCACATAGCCCTCATCAATGACCTTAATGACTGCTTCAAATGGGTCAGACATGTTTAGGGGCCGGTTCTGCAGTTACAACAGCCACAGTGTGTAGGGTCCAGTATCAGTAGGTCCACATTAGCCTTCTGTCTGCAGTACATACAGATCCTTTCCATAGCTGTGCAGAACAAGCTTGTCAGGATCCTGGGGTGGTAGTTTGGAGTATCCATTCAGGCAACACCTTTGTTGTGATGGACCACTGTTGTTGTACACTGCTCTTTGGGTACATATCCTGTGGTAAGGCTGACATTGGCCAGTAGTGTGATTTTGCATTCCATTACTCTTGGAGTCCATGTTGGCCTCAGCACAGGACACCATTACATACCTTTGCTGCTGTGTGTTCTGCTTTGCAGATGATGGCTGTTACCTCAGCATCTGCAATGACAGGGGATCATCTGCTGGGATAGGTATTTTGCACTCGGGGGGGGGTGTTTGCACTGCACCTGACAGGTTGTATGTTAGCAATATGTGTGTGTGTTTAGTATGTTGTTTGTAATATCTGTGTGATTCGGAGCATATCTGTGGATGCCCAACATGGTTCCTACCATCAGTTGGGAATGCCTTGTGATTATCCATAGTGTCCTGTACATTTTGTATCTTCATAGGTTCATGGGTTCATAGTAGGCTAGACACCCTAGGCCATTAGTAAGCCTAGCTAGAGTGTGTGTGTCTTTCGCCACCCCTTGCTATGTTCAATTATGGCCATTTATGAGGTTCTTCACTGTGCCTCTGTCTGGTCGTGACACAGTGGGGACCCCCAGTATACATGTGCGGTCATCCATCCACTTGGCAATATTCCTGTTGAGGGATGTCAGTGAGGGGCTCTGCCTACCATGGATTGGGATCCTGTTTCTGGGTGTGGGGAGCCTATGGGTTATGTATCTGTCCCTCCAGCACATCTTATTTCATTATGTGTTGAGGTTGACATCTGTGACTCCCACAGCTCCAATGGCTTTGATTTCCTGTGGTGTAGCATGTCCATTACTCCTGTGTTGGACATGGCCTGGTACAACAGACATACAATGCCTCTGTGTAGGCAGTGTGTGACTGCAGTCAGCTGGGGTGTCTACAGCCAGGCAGCATATGACATATATTTCACACCCTTTATCCTGTTGGTGGGGTAACTATGAGGCCTTCCGAACTGCTGCAGGTGTCACGTATGGTACATCCCATATGAGTCATTGTACTAGATTATGGGTCTGATAAGGGAACAGTACAGTGGCACAGTGACCTCTGTTGATGTTGATGTGAATCCTTTCATGATACGGTGTCCAGTATCAACAGTCTTCATAGCCACATTGGCATTGTGGCTGTCACATGACAGATTAATGTCGACCTGTGTCCCTAGGTCCCTGATGACTCCTTGCATACATAATGGTTTGACACCTATGTGGTACTTTGTGTACCTTGTCTGGTATTTGGTGGGACATTCATACTGTCCAGTGTCTTCGGATGTCTGGGTGGGGTTCTTGTGTGTGAGAGTGTGGTCTGTCAGATGCTACAGACTGTACAGCAGTTTTGACTACAGTTATGTGCACATGGGTGGTGTCCGCTGCTTTGTGCATTGTCAGTTACCTGGCTATATGGGTGTCTGTGCTGCATATGGATACTCCCCCTCCTTTGATGTCTTGGTGCAGGTGTTGGGGCCATAACACATGGTATGTGGTATAACCTAGTAGTGCTGGTGTGCTATCACTAGGCCTGCAGCAGGCTTCTGTCACTGGACAGGCATCAATGTTCTCCATAATGGGAAGTGCCTCAGGGGCATGCATATTGCAGTTTACACATCTGGCATTGGTCAGCATTACCCTTATGTTTCCTACCACTTATGTTTTCTAGGGTGGTGGTTAGTCTTTTTGGCCTTGCCTACATACGGCTCTATGGAGGCGGCATAGCCCTTATCCAGTATCCAGACGCACACGGGTAACAGCTGACAGCCATCCCTGTAACAGCAGCATGTCTTGTCATGCTTGACATATCAAGCAGACACACATTACACCCTCTTGGACTGACAGCTGTAACTGTGCCAGCTGTTAAACATGAGCATTCTGTGTTTGTACTGTGGCATCATTCTTGGTGAGGGTTGGATGCTGCACACAGCCAGTGTCATCTCACCCTGGGGTACATACTCGGAGGGACCATCCATGTCTCATTTGATGTTGACCAGGGAGGTACATCTCAGGTAATTCACACCAGCATGGACATTGGGTGCATCATATTTCTGCTTGCTTTGGGGTGACCTGCGTACTTGTGTTAAGTGGCATTTTGTGGCAACCTACAAGCAGCTTACTCTACCCTTTCCCTTGTTCAGTCTGGTGAGTGGGACAGCTGTGTGTCTGCCTATACAGACACCTATTACGACTGTATCAGGCATGTTGTTTCTCCTTCAGGCCTGTGACTGTTTGGCACACCAGCTTTGCGTACTATTCGTTGCATGTGCTATGTTTGAAGGTTGTGGTTGCTTATGATCTACTTTGGAGGCTTCTGTTGGTGTAGTGTGTTTGTAATTGAGGCCTCCGGGAATATTTGTCTGTGTTTATGTGTTTGGTTTACAGTTGTGGTAGGTCTATGTGGGACTGGGTTTGTGGTGTATGTGGTTACCTTCTCCTCCTGACTAGTGTTGACAGTACTGAGTTGTTGGAGCTCAACCTCTGGTTTGGATACATGGATGCATCTATCCCATATGTTTGTATTTATTGGGGGGTGTTGTGGTTGTCTGTGTACTTGGTACTGGTGTCACATTGCCTCTGGATTCATAGATTATACTTGTTGTGCTGGACTTAGTGGATTGTATGTGTGGACATATGTTGTTGCCATACTACTGGTCAGTGATTACTTCCCTTTTTATGTTTGCTCTATCATGTGGTAACTTCCTCATTCTCTTGCATGGTTTGGTAATGGCTGGAGGCCAGCATGCCAGATGCCTGCGTGTATGGCATTGTGTGTTGTTGTTATTTGTGATTGCATACTCCAAGCATTCCTGGCTGTGTTCATGGAATGCCTGTATAACATGTTCTGTGGTGTGTCCCATATTCTGCACTTGCACAGGGCCTTTTGTGGATTCAACATCAGTTTTGAGGGCTGCAACCTATACTTTACACATGTTTTCACTGTGGTATTCTGGCCAGGGACTGGGGTCAGGGTGTGTATATCCAGTGTGATTACTCTATGGTCTGGTCTTACCAGTGAGGGGTACACTTCTCATCTTGCCATCCAGTACACATGTTGCTGATTATCACATCCAGTATGCTTACCCCTCTTGTGGGAGTAGTACATTGTTCCTGGGCATTTTGGTTTATGGAATCTGGGTAATTTTCTCCTACTGTGTTGGTGCTAGTACAATGCTACCGGTGTATGTCTGGGTATTTTCAGTCGAGCAATATAATGTGGTTTGGGGGGCTTGATATATTCATGTATTCCGACATAGGCCAGGTGCTGTTTCTGGTATGAGGACAGTGGTCTGCAGCAGGCTATATACTGCGAGGCAGTTTTAGCCATTGGTATTTGACCATGGATATTCCATGCTGCTTCTTGTTGTGATTCCAACATGGGGGTGTGGTTATCCTTGCCATTTCTTGCTAGTCACCCTCCTTTTGTAGCTTGTTCCATGTTTTGCGGCTGTACAGCACAGTATGAGGTGTGACCTGGTAGTGTTAGGGTGCTGATGTGAGCCTTGCCCAGTTCTCTATTACAGGACTGGTATCTACATTCTCCTTACTGTGTGCGTTTACACTGCACACATCTTGCTGTTTATACATTTGTCATGGGGTAGTATTACATCTAGGTTCCTATCCCTAGTAGAACCTATGAGGTTGGGTTTGTGTTTTGAGACTTACCTATTCAGGGCATGCTGTGGGTACTGACAGCCTTTGCCATGGGGCATGGCATGATAGGTGCACGCCACCCCTAGCAGGTGGTGCATCATGTCAAACTCCACATATCTTCCCAGCCTGTAACACATTGGCTCCCCTTTGACTGACTGCATTACTTCAACCAATTATTATACTTGATCTTCTTGTCTTCATAGTGTGGCATCATGCTTGTTGAGGGTGAGATGTTAGGCAAGGTCTTCATGTTTGCATATACTAGATGGTGTTACATTGCTTAACACATGGCAATCATGCCTCAGGTAGTGCTGCAGGGCTGCCTCTGTTGGATGCACATACTACACTCCCTGTACATGTTTGAGAGCAGGTTGTGTCATGTTAGGCATCCCTGTTACTATATGAGTGAGTCAGAGAGGGGTATCATTCCCAGGGTTCCTACTGAGCCAGTGTATGTGCTATGCGTTGCCTCTTTGCCAAGGCCAGGGCATACTGGGCACGCCTCCTTCTGCCTACTGGGGCAGGCTCAGGTTGTTCCTCCTCTGAGTCACACTCTGCCTGTGATGGCCTTGGCAATGGTGGGGGGCTGTTTGGCCCGGCCCTATGCTGGTCCTGCTGCAGCTGTTTTCGCAAGATCATATTATGTAGCATAGCACATACCATGACAATTTGGGTACATGTAGTTGGTGTGTACTGCAAGGCTCCACCAGATGTGTCCAGACACGGAACCGTGACTTGAGCAGCCCAAACACACGCTCTATTACATTACGTGTTTGTCGGCGTGTGCCTCATTATGGCGTTCCTGTTCAGGTGTGTGTGCATTTCTGATGGGTGTCATCAGCCACGGCTCCAGTGCATAACCTGCATCCCCACTAGGTGTCCATGTGGGATGTCCCCATTGGCAAATGTCTGGTACAGCTCGTCAAATGCCAGATGTGGGAATCGTGATAACTCGGGGCAGCCAGCACACACATTCATTATTATGCCCTGGGCATCACACGACCTGGCAGTTGATGGAGGGAAGCTCTTGCGGTTAATGTAGGCCCTACCCGCTCACCGGCTGGTGCTTTGATGCGTATGTGCGTGCAGTCTATTGCACCCAGTACCTCAGGGTATTCCGCTATTTGCTGGAAGAGATGCATATTGCTGGCCAATACCTCACGGGCATTGGGGAAATATACATGATCACCGACATGTGCTGACATGGCATCCAGGAACTGGTGTAGTACCCTGGAGGCTGATGCCTGTGATATCCCCATCATATCGCCAGTTGGTCTCTGGAAGGTACCTGTTGCTAGTATTCTTAGGCCAGCACATACCTTGGTTTCCAATGGGATGGGTTCCCCTCTGTTGGTTCTGTGTGTGAGGCGTGGCCTGCACAGCTCAACAATTTGCTGCAGGAGCTCTCTGTCCACTCTATAGCGCTCTACTATCTCCAGCTCATGTAACCCGTGGTAGGTGACCCTGGGCCTGTACACTCTTCTCCGTCTCCTCACTGTGGGTCGTCTGGCACCATCTGCATTGTCACCACCCTCAGCAAGTCGCCTATGTCTCATTATGACAGCTATGGCAGCCCCTAACATTTCTGCTCTGAGTGAAGCTTTTTCAGTTTTCACTTCTATTAGCTTACTCCTGTCTTGCAGTGTCTCTTAATGGAAACATCCTGCACTACTGTTTGCAGAGTTTTAAGTGCTGGGCTGGGCTACTATTCTGCCTGTGTAATTGCCTACTTCTAATTATATTCACCTGCTAGCTTCAGCAGTTATCCCTGTTAGCTTCCTATTAATTCTGTTGCTTCCTTTTTCCTCTCTGTTTCCTCAGGGGGGAGCAACGTGCATACTATCTGAAACACAAACTAAAAGATGCAACCGTTCTGTTAGGAGACCAAATTTCACAAGTCCCAAACTGAGATTCACACAAAAAGAAGAAACTGGTCTCACCACGATGTGCTTTGAAATAAAACTCCTTAGTCCTTGATACAAAAATAGAATTAAAACTTTATATCTTTATTCCATGTGACAAGAAAGTTGATAAGCACTTTCGCATAGATACAACTATGCTTCATCAGATAACTTTTAAAACAAATTTTTATTAAGGTGATAATGTTTCATTTTAGTGCAGTTTTAACATTTTAGGTCTTTTACATCAAATGAACGCATATATTTTATAGTAATTTTATCCATTAATTTATATGTAGTTTATATGTAAACAAGCTATATTTTTTATAGAGACACATATATACATATATATATTTTTTATAAATTTGTATATTTATGTGTCATTTGATTATTTAATTACTTATTTATTTTATTAGTTAGCACATATAAGTATGTAGTTCATATGAAATCTATGTTTTAAAGACTATGCATTAAAATTCAAGACATATGGGTTGCCTAAAAATGTTTAAAAGTGTTTACAAGAGTTTCCGGCAAAACAGCAAGGTTCGTCTTAAAGTAGCTCTTTATAAGAATGGCTCTAAAAAGAGATGTGCATAAGTGGGTGATAGCTACATTTGTTATATATATATATTTTTTTTTTGGTTGTCAGAAAGAAAGTAACAAGGAATGCCAAATGCTTATTTTGTTTTTCCTGCACTTGTGAATGAATAAGGTTTGCAGGGTCTTGAGAATAGAATTTGCATATTCAATTAATTAAGTGATAAATGGAAGACTTAATGAGTTAAGTTCCCGCCTATTTTGGTTTAAAATAGAGAGTTTTTGTTTTTAAAAGTTATCTGATGAAGCATAGTTGTATCTATGCGAAAGCGCTTATCAACTTTCTTGTCACATGGAATAAAGATATAAAGTTTTAATTCTATTTTTGTATCAAGGACTAAGGAGTTTTATTTCAAAGCACATCGTGGTGAGACCAGTTTCTTCTTTTTATGTGAATCTCAGTTTGGGACTTGTAAAATTTGGTCTCCTAACAGAACGGTTGCATCTTTTAGTTTGTGTTTTTTGCCATTTTTGTGTTGCGACTGCCTGACACGATGGAACAGTCTAATGTTGAATTAGACTACCGGCCAGAGACGAGGGATACCAGCATTGCTTTTCATGGATTGCTACATAGTCAAACCAACCCTTTATTGGCTCTGGATTTGGAAGACACCATGGAAGTCAGAAACTTATCTAATACAGATGAAAATTTAAATGACTTTTTCAAACTTTCTAAGGAGTTTGAAGAGGATCTTTACAGATTGCAGCGCTATGCCTGGCAAAGGCAGCATTTGGAAGCTTCATTACATTTCCGTGTGGTACCCAGGGGCATGCGGGTTCTCTGCATGCCCACCTATGGAGAAAGCCATCCCACTTTGTTAAAAAAATGGCAAGACCTCAACATTGAGTTAGGGTTTAGTTATATGAGACTTCTTATTGAATATTTTTCACCCCTAGAAGCAGAATTGCGCACAAAGATTGATTCTGCCTACAAAAATCTAGCTTCCTGTTTTAAATCAGAGCAGTGCAAGTTAAAAATACAAGACATTTGTACACAGATCAACACTTTTAGTGAGAAGTTGAAACAAATAAAGTTAAAAAAACTTCAAAGGGACTACAAAGACTTTTCTCTCGGTCAGATATTTGTTTGGCCGAGGTATAATGCTAGCATAAGTCGGCAGCGTGTTGACGACGTACTAGTTGATCTAGCCTCTTCCTCAAGAGTTAATTTTCAACCCGTTGACAGCAATTCTGGGTTTTCAATGAGCCTTACAGGTCCCAACATAGGACCCGTGTCTCCCGTGGTTAGTAACAACAGGGAACGAGTTCCAGTGGTTTCTGTGACTCCACTGCCCAACCAACAAGCTCTTTTGGATATTCCAACAGGAACAGCTTTAGGAGCGATACCTAAGGCTAAGCAAGACAATCGTTTTTTACCTTACCCCATAAAACAGGTTACTCGCAACAGGGGGCGATCAAGCAGCAGAGGACCCAGGAAGCGAAAATTCACAGGAGAAAGGTACGAAGACTTGAGAAAAGCAAGAAATTGACTGTCATGCCTTATAATTTGTCTAGTGTTGTACTGGATGACTCAGACATTGCGCTCTTAAGTAAAGGCTTAAATTTTATTCCTGCATTATCTAGTAGATTAACAGATACTCTGCTTGATCTACGCTTGTTTTGTAGATCAGTTTCACTTAAAGTGTTTTTTAATGACACTAATGAAACAACCATGGATTGTAATATGTCTTTTAAACGTAAAAGCAACTCTGTTCCGATACCATCTGTAAGTGTAGAAAGTTTTCAAAAAACATGTGAAAAAGATTTTTATACTTTGTTTTCTAAACACAGTAAGAGGGCAGCTTATGTGAATCTTTCTTCAGCAGAATTTAAATCATTAACTAAAATGAAGAAAATGACTGACATAGTCATCAGACCTGCTGATAAGGGAGGAGGCATTGCTATTTTCAATACACAGGATTATGTAGCACTTATGTTAGATTTACTTTCTGACTTTAGTACTTATAAGATTGTTAGCTTAAATGATATCAACAAAGTCATTATGAATGTACAAGAAACTCTTAATGATCTACTTTATTGTAGACAGATCAATATTGACCTACATAATTATTTCTTCATTGAACATCCATTAATACCGGTAGTCAAAGGACTACCCAAGATTCACAAGCAAGTTACACCCATTCCTATGAGGCCCATAGTTTCAGGAAAAGGGTGGGTCACTTCAAACATTTCTAAGTACATTGAGCACAGTCTTAGGCCAGTTGTGGAATCTATTCCATCCATTTTGAAGGATTCTTATGACTTATTAGACAGTGTTCTACAATTGAAGTTAGAGAGAGTACCTGACAAGTACCTTTTGGTGACACTGGATGTAAAAAATTTATTTACCTCCATCCCTAATGAAGCAGGTTTAGAAGCAATTAGGGAGTTATTGGTCAGTGAACCTTCTTTTACAGGTGATAAGATTATTCTAATTTGTCAACTTCTCGAGTTAGTTCTCAGCAATAATGTTTTTGTGTTTGGCAATACTAATTATTTACAAACATGGGGGGTAGCCATGGGCATCCCCTGTGCTAATACATATGCCAACTTGGTGGTTTTTAGCTGGGAAAAGAGGTATCTATTTGACCATCCCACTTTTAGTAAAGTAAGATACTATAAACGCTTTGTTGACGATGTATTAGTTGTATGGGAAGGCACAAAGGAAGAATTTGAGCAGTTCTTAGGATATTTGGAAACCACTACAACTTACCTTAGATTTACTATGGACTCTTCATTTACTAAGGTAAATTTTCTAGATGTGACTCTTACTCTGACCGAGGAAGGTAGCATTACATCCTCCATTTATAGGAAACCATGTTGGACTAACACTTTGCTTAGCTTCGACAGTATGCACCCGAGGCATACATTTTCAGGCATAGTAAAAAGCCAATTCATAAGGATCTCAAAACTTTGTAAGTCCAATACTTCATTAATTAAAGAAGCTGACAAGTTGGAGAGTCTATTTATTGATAGAGGCTATGATCATGCACTTGTTAAAAGCATTAGACGAGATATAATAAAGGATCAAGTGATAATAAGTGCAACACCAAAGAAAGGAATCAGGAATGAGGATAGTGGTACACTTACAAGGATAAGGTATCCACAGCATAGTTCTAAGGTTTTGAAATATGTTATTAAATACACCAGTGATGTGAAACAGATTGAGAAAATTATTTGTAAGAACTGGAACATATTAATCACAGATGAGTTAGTAAAAAGTATAGTAGGTGATAAGCCTAGATTTATGTATGAGAATTGTCCTAATCTGAAACAAATTTTATGTGATACTTTCATTCATAATAATAGTACATCAATCACCCTTTATAATAAACTGGGTACTTTTCCATGTATGAGTTGCAACAGATGTTCCTATATTTCAACATTACAAGTATACACTCATCCGTTTTTGGACTTCAAGTTTACTCCCAGGTTCCATGCTACCTGCTTGACAAAAAATCTGATATATTTAGCAACTTGCAACAAATGCACAGCTTTCTATGTTGGCCTTACCAAACGTAGGCTAACTGATAGAATTTATAACCATTTGTATGAAATCAAGAAAGGTAGTGATAACAATGCCTTAGCTTTGCACATCTAGGAGAACAAAGAACACACCTTCTGTTTTAGGATTTTAGAAATTGTGCCTATGAACAAGAGAAAAGGTGATACAAGTAATATGTTAGCTATGGCAGAATTAAAGTGGATTTTGAGACTGGGGGCACACCTCCCTCCAGGCATAAATAAATTTGTTTCTATCAAACCTATACTAAATAACAGATGGTGATTTAATATTGCTAAAGAATGTGCATTCGTTAATCTAAACCTGTTCAGATGGAATGTCAGCTTCTTTACCTTAAAATATTGGGCATAATAACTAAGTGTACGGTATGGTTAGATATCTATGCAGCAAAAATTTTTTTAAAAATTTTTATTAAGGTGATAATGTTTCATTTTAGTGCAGTTTTAACATTTTAGGTCTTTTACATCAAATGAACGCATATATTTTATAGTAATTTTATCCATTAATTTATATGTAGTTTATATGTAAATAAGCTATATTTTTTATAGATACACATATATATATATATATATTTTTTATAAATTTGTATATTTATGTGTCATTTGATTATTTAATTACTTATTTATTTTATTAGTTAGCACATATAAGTATGTAGTTCATATGAAATCTATGTTTTAAAGACTATGCATTAAAATTCAAGACATATGGGTTGCCTAAAAATGTTTAAAAGTGTTTACAAGAGTTTCCGGCAAAACAGCAAGGTTCGTCTTAAAGTAGCTCTTTATAAGAATGGCTCTAAAAAGAGATGTGCATAAGTGGGTGATAGCTACATTTGTTATATATATATATTTTTTTTGGTTGTCAGAAAGAAAGTAACAAGGAATGTCAAATGCTTATTTTGTTTTTCCTGCACTTGTGAATGAATAAGGTTTGCAGGGTCTTGAGAATAGAATTTGCATATTCAATTAATTAAGTGATAAATGGAAGACTTAATGAGTTAAGTTCCCGCCTATTTTGGTTTAAAATAGAGAGTTTTTGTTTTTAAAAGTTATCTGATGAAGCATAGTTGTATCTATGCGAAAGCGCTTATCAACTTTCTTGTCACATGGAATAAAGATATAAAGTTTTAATTCTATTTTTGTATCAAAGACTAAGGAGTTTTATTTCAAAGCACATCATGGTGAGACCAGTTTCTTCTTTTTGTGTGATACTATCTGAAACACGCTCACAGTGGCTTACACGCGGGCACACGTGCTTACACGGTTCAGAATCTACTTATTCGGGTTTACACACGCGTACACCCGCGCAAACACTGTTACACGTCTGCCAACAGCCTCCAACATACTCAGACTGCCTTACACATGCGCATATCCGCGCAAACAGTGTTAAACATCTCCCAACAGGCTCCCACATGCTCACACTGCCTTACACGCGCGCACCCTGTCCTACTCGCGCTTCATGGCGCGCACACGTACACATGTACGGCCAGCAAGAAACTTTGGTATAGGTAACAGTGTACACCTTCCATTTCTTGACTTTCCATGACTTATCTAGTGGCACACCTCTTTCCATGATCTGTGCCTGTCATCTGTCATGTTACACTGGCCTCCAATGAACTGCATTTCTTTCTACCATTCCCCCCTGTGATGTCACCTATCTCCTACTCTATTCCTCCCCCTTTTGTATCTCTTACACTACTCAGACTGTGCTCATTTGGTATGTGACTGTGAGATTCAGTATCCGAACCCTCATTTACATGAGATTGCCTACTAATGCTTAGTTACATGTCTTAGACTCAGCTTCCCCCCTTAGCAACCACTACACGGTGGCCATGTTGGTTTTGGTCTGCTGGTCCCTGCATTGTCATTCCATGTATTGCATGAAACCCACATTTGTGGGTTTATAACCTTCTTTTTTATGGTTTTATACAGCGCAGCCCGTTTGCGCGGGGCTGCGCTGAATTACATTTTTGATATTTTTGCATCGGGTTATCTTGCCAATGGCCACATATTTGGCCATTGGCATGCTGCCTGAGTCATATGCAACCTTTATTTGGAGCTGACATTGCTCTGTTGTAGAATTTGCAGAAATGTACTCAGTTGTCAGCTGAGTACATTTCTGCAGCTAAAACGTCTCCTACACGGACTGGTTTCTGCTTCATGGATCGCTAATATACCTAATTTGCATACCTTTCGGATGCAAGTGAGGTATTTAGCATGTCCACGCCCAGTCTGTGTAAGAGACGTTTTAGCTGGTCACTTACACGGAGCTTAGGGCTGTTCCTGGATCGCGAGGCTTGCATGGAGTGTTGCACGTCTCTTACACTCCGTGCAAGCCTTCGTGAATCCTGCCCAGTATATATTTTGAATGGCTTGATCGTTTGCTAGGGGTGAATAGTAATCCCCTATTTTCTGTGGATATGGGTCAACCAGAAGATGATGTTACTGAAACAGCAGAGACTGACACCTATGAAAGTTTTTTTAATCTTTCCGTTCAGTAGAGAATAGCCTCTATTGTTTTAAGAGGCTTCAATGGCAAAGGATGCACTTTGAAGCATGTCTGTGATACAAAGTGATTCCCAGAGACTTGCGGGTATGTAAAATGCCCACATATGGGAATTCTCTACCTGAACTACTAAAAGAATGGCCGAACTATAATTTAGAAGTTAGTGCCTGATATATACGCCAGCTACTCAGATACTTTGCACCTGTTGAAAGCAGACTACGAGCCAAAGTAATCAACACTGTTTCTGAGCTTAATTCTTCAGCAGACGTCATACCTTATAGGTATAAGCTGGATGAGCTTTTTGCAGATATTGCACAGTGCGACAAGTGTTTACTTGATGTCAAGAAGAAAAAAATTGTCTAGAGATATGAAAGATTTTAATAGCGGACATATTTTTGCCTGGTCTGATGAAAGATGGCCTTTCCAGGAATCAGAATGCACCAAGGCTTACAAGGAAGTACGTTCATCCAATCGAGAGAAGGCTTCAACAGCAGGGAAGGTACTGTAATGGCAACATGAGTTGAACAACTACGAGCTGCAACAGCTGATGTGTTGTCAGATAATCTGCAAAGCCTTTCAAGTGGTTTTACTATTCCAACAGGGTCTGGTCTGGATAACAATGTTGGAAGTGCTATGATAGCGAGCCAAATTACACACCCAGGGCTGAGTGAACATGTTAATGGTGAGAATGGGAGTGATCCATCACTACAAAACAGCCTTTTTTACTGTTGCAAGCACCGGAGCATCTGAGAACAAAGCAGAGAGGGAGGTCTATGAGCCGAGACAAGAACTTGAAGAAGAGGCAGTACACACAGGAACAGGTAGAGACAGGTCCTGTAGTTCGGAACAAAATTCGAAAGGTTTGATTTTTAACCTTTCCTCAGTCATTCTAACACCTGAACAGAGTAATGTATTAAATCATAGACTAAGTTTTATACCTGCTGGATATTTCTCACATAATGATGTACTGATTGACCTTAAACTCTTTGTTAGAAATATTTCATTGAAGTTGTTGTATGATAACAGAGAGAGTTCCAATGTTCCTGTCTACAGAAAACTAAGAGTTTTTACACCTACTAACATCCCTTTAGTAGAAGCCTTCTATAAGTTGTGTTTAGATGATATTTATAACTATTTTTCTCATTCTTCAGGCAAAGGTCATAACAACGTAAGTAAAGATGAATATTCTTCCTTACTGGACTTAATGAAATGAGATGATATCTGTTTCCACCCCGCTTAATAAGGGGGTGGTATAGTAGCTATAGATGTGTTATGCTACCCATATGCTATGAATCTGATGTTGAATGATGAACAAACATATACCATGGTGAATAGAACTGAGGTATTGAAACTGGTTGATAGAATACAAGAGAGCATTGAAGGTTTGTTAATGGAAGGTGTGATAGACAAAAATCTATATGAATATTTTCTTGTTGAGAATGCAGTGATACCCAAAATCTATGGACTACCCAAGGTACGTAAAGATCAAGTGAACCCACCCATGTGACTGATAGTTTTTGATAGACGTTGGGCCACAGAGCTCATGTCAATATATGTAGAAAATCAGCTCTGCCCTGTGGTCAATGGGGTAGGAAGCATTTTGAGGGACACTAAGGATTTTCTTAGTAAGTTGTATCACTGGTCTGCTGTGGAGTATAGAGAAGATGTTCTACTGGTGACCATGGATATATCTTCCCTTTTTATTTGTATTCATAACAATGCTGGCATTGACAACATCAGACAGTTCCTAGGTCGAGACCCTGCCTATGACAGCAAAAAAGTGCATTTGGTTTGCACATTACTAGAGCTTATACTGGGGTACAATGCTTTTGTATTTGAGGCTAAATTTTATATGCAAAACACAGGGGTGGCCATGGGGACAGTTTGTGTCAACAGTTGCACCACTATGGTTCTTGCTGAGTGGGAGCTACAATATGTATTCTCTGAATTGAATAATTTTAAGGGGTCCATCTTATATTATGGCCGATATGTGGATTACCTGTTCCTTGTTTGGGGAGATACCTTAGAGACTTTCAGTCAGTTTGTACAGTATTTGAACAGTACCACTAGCTTTCTTCAATTCACCTATGACTGGTCGAATGAGTGCATCTCATTTCTGGATGTAATGGTTTGTAAAACTTTGGGAGGTTTGCACACGAGGCAGTACGTAAAACCAATAATGTTGTGCATTTTCAGAGTATGCATCCCAAACATGTGAAGCAAAATGTTCTTAGAGGACAGTTTTTTAGAACAGCTAGGTTGAATACAAAGGACAGTGACATGTATGATTCTTTTGAGACCTTAACAAATAGCCTGTTGAATAGGGGGTATGATAGCTCAGACGTCTGTGTTGCACAGAATGATACGATTTTGTTGAGAGATACTCAGACCAGACCTTATTTTGAGGAGTGGGTAGAACAGTCCATCTCTTCCAGTTTGTCACATATTTAGCCCACACATATGATTCTTACTTATTCAAAGGACTCAGGTTCTATCTGTGAGATAGTTAGAAGACATTGGAAGGTTCTAGCCTCAGATGAAAGATGTAGGGGGTTGCTAGGTGTCTCCCCTTCTTTTTGCTTTAGGAATCACCCGTCTGTTAAGAAGATGCTGTGTTATAAATCCTTGACCAAGCAGAATAGGAAAGTTGTGAGTGAGAGAATAGGCACATACCCATGTTGTCACTGCAATGTATGTAAATACATTTATACTGATGATCAGTTTATACATTCAGACACAGGCCAAGTGTTTAATGTTAAACTTTATGCTGATTGTGGTAGCAAAAATGTGGTTTATTGTGCCTCTTGTGAGGTTTGCAAATGTTTCTATGTTTGCAAAACCAACCGGTCCCTAAGAGACAGGATTAGAGAGCATTTCTATAGTATAAATAGAAGTGATGAGAGGAATGCATTGTCAAAACATGTAAGAGCTGCAGGATGCAATCACTAGTTTAAATTCATGGTTCTAGAGATTTATGTGCCAGGACCTAGAGGGGGCGAAGTAAGGACACAAACAGAATGTGTTGAAATCAAATGGATGCATTTACTCCGAGCTACTGATGGGAAGGGGTTAAATGATGTTATTCCTATTAAGCCATTATTGAGGTCATGTGACCTAAGACCCTGAATTATAAATGCTGCTTGTTATATGTGTTTCATTTGGATCTGATGAAGTACCTAGAGGGTATGAAAGTGCTCATCCTTGTTTTTTAAAGTTTTATTCCATGTTTATTATTTGTGCTTTATTAAACGGACTTTGTTTTATGTCTGTTTGCCTACCAGTATTCTTTTTTTGATACAAGTTTTGCCTTTTCACTGGTTGCTCTTTTTGCTTTGGATTACTTGTTTTACCTTTAACTTAAACACAGACTCAAGCCACTTAAAACTCAGAGTTTTGCTATTTAAGGGCTTACACTGCCAAAGTTATGGTGTATGTGAAAAATGCTTCATTTAAGTATTTCTGGTTGAGGCAGGGACAATGTAAAATGTTTTTAAATGAGCACTCTCTTTCACTCTGTCTTTCTTTTTCTTAAAATTGATGACCCAATCAGTTTTGTACACTGCAGGTTTTATTTAAATAAAAAAAATGAATTTAAATGAATCAGTCAGAGCTGAAGAAAGTGCCTTCAGATGACAAAGAAAAGATATAATAAGACTGTAACATCTTAGGTTAAGAATTCCATGGAACCTCAGAGTGTGTCCTGTTAGGCTAGGCACCTTGCACTGGGCAGTCCTGGGATTAACTGTCAATGAAATGGCTAGACAAGGATTCCAGGTTTTACTAAATTATGTTAAGAGCCATAGCAAATTAATAACAAATCAACAGAATACAGAAAAGTCTAAAAAGGTGTAGAGATACAATGCTTTCTTTTTCTTAAAATTGATGACCCAATCAGTTTTGTACACTGCAGGTTTTATTTAAATAAAAAAAAATGAATTTAAATGAATCAGTCAGAGCTGAAGAAAGTGCCTTCAGATGACAAAGAAAAGATATAATAAGACTGTAAAATCTTACGTTAAGAATTCCATGGAACCTCAGAGTGTGTCCTGTTAGGCTAGGCACCTTGCACTGGGCAGTCCTGGGATTAACTGTCAATGAAATGACTAGACATGGATTCCAGGTTTTACTAAATTATGTTAAGAGCCATAGCAAATTAATAACAAATCAACAGAATACAGAAAAGTCTAAAAAGGTGTAGAGATACAATGCTCCCTCTCTGCACATTCACAGCACTTGACTTAAACAGGTACTGGCCTTAGGAATGTCCATCACAGAATGGGGATTACAGAGGCAAAGCTAGAATTGTTAGAAGATAAGCTGATAGGTTTAAAACACAGAGGCAGGAGGAAAAAAATTAAACTCACTGAATGCAAACACATCACATTCAAAGAAATGATAATGGAATGGGTTCAACGAATATATTTTCCATAGCATCTGAGAGAATGAATGTCAAGACCCACTGACCCACTTTTGGGGGAGGGGTTGGCATAATGACCAAGTCTCTACTAACAGACACAAGGTACAAAATTTGATTCTAAACTCTGGTTATTAGCTAATCTTGAAACTGTCTGCAGACTGATAACCTAGTATTCTTTTTTTTGAACAAGGAACATCTTCATTAAATTATCACTTATAACATAAGCACTCATACATTTTTATAAATGAAAGCAAACCACAGTGACATAATTTTAGTTGCAAACATTATAAATTACTTATAATCTATCCAATCATTGTCAGTCAAACATTACATAGCTTATTCATGTTCTGCCTTCTTTTAAACCTCATTCTTCCTGTACATGTAATGTTCCCACAATTCCCATTGTTTTCTATATAATTTGCTCCTACCCTTTACTAAAGATCCCATTTCCTATTGTTTTGTCTCTGTTACTACATTCACTACTTCTAGTACAGTTGGTTTGTACTTTGATTTCCATTTTCTAGTAATCGCTTTTTTGGCAGCCACCATAATTCGACTCAGCAATGCTTTGCTATACCTAGACAATTCTGTATCATCCGATTCTGTAATTTCCTTAGTTACACCAGTTTGCTCACTCAGTATCTCTGTCAGAGTATTTTTCAGGGAATCTTTAAAGTCTGCCAACTCAGTACACTCCCAGAAAAAAGATGATCCCAATTACCTCTTCCTTCCCCATCACACCTCCAACATTTACCATCCACCTAAGGAAAATTTCTTTGGAGTCTATTGGGGTATAAAAATATCTACCTAAACATTTCTAAGCAAAATCCTAAATCTTATAGACTTTGTTTCATATTTGGGAGACATACATATATTCCCTCATCATATCTTTGTGAATTGCTTATCCAAACTCTCTTCCCAATCCTTTCTAACCTCCTCTGATTGATTCTTGTAGTTATCATGCAATATTTTATATGGTCTACTAATTATTCATTTCCTATAGCCGCGGTGGTACAGCAGTAGCGTTGTTGCCTCACAGCAAGAGGTTCTCCTGTTCGATTCATGGCTGTTGTGCCTTCTGTGTGGAGTCTGCATGTCCTCCCCACGGTCGAGTGGCCTCTGAAAGATATGCGTGAATGGGCATGCCTTCGCTGAAGGTTGGGCGTTGGGCTGGCAAGTCAGCACTGTAAAAAAATCTATTGCCAATGCCAATCATTAGTGGACCGGAGTTCCGCTGTGGCAACCCCTAACCGGGAAAAGCTGAAAAGACAAACAAAGTAATTATTAATTTCCTAACAACAGCTTGTGTTCTAGATTCTACTAAAAACTCTACCAGTGCTGATCTTTCACTTAGGATTCCCGTTTCTTTCTCTTTGCCTATACTCTGATATCAGTCCTTGATAGGGAAGACAATCTCTAGTCTGCAGTCAAAATAAATTCTTAGGCTCTTCCCATTCTATTACCATTGTCTCTCTGTTTATTTGCTCCCAATACCCTGATTCTTATGCTAGTTTTCTCTGATAAATTCTAGCCCTGTCTTGCCTATTGTTTGTATCCCTAATTGCAGTAATTCCTATTGGCAGAATCTCCTTTTTCCATTCCCGTGTTGGCTTACTTCTGAGAATACTTTCTGCTACTTTATGAATACAATATTCTGTATGATTATTGTTATTCTTAAGGATCAGCATCCAGAATCCCAGTCTCTTCTTTTTTATTGAGCTTCCCCCCTGTTTCATCATCATCCCTTTCTAATTTGAACTAAAGGGTCTGCTTGTGCTATGTATAGGTGTCGTAACTGTCCAGCTCTGAAAAAACCTTTCAAAGTTGGTAATCCCAAACCACCCTTTTCTATTGGAAGAATCAGCTTATCCCACTTGACTCTTGCTATCTTCCCTTCACAGATAAAGTCCTTCAGCTCTTTATTAATTATTATCTACAACTTCTCCTCTGGTTGATAAAAATATGCATGACTTGTGTATAAAAGTAAAGGGACTAAATGCATTTTAACTACTTGCATCTTGCTATCCATATCCATATAAAAGAGCTTCCAATTTCTCAGTTTTTGTATTATATTTTGTTTAGTCTCTTCCCTCATATCCTTAGCTGCCACACATTAATCCTTTTTAATCTGTACTCCTAAGTACTTCTTTTTATAATGTACTGATAGCCTGGTATTCTTGAGGGATTTACAATGAAGGAAACTGTGTTATCAGCACTTTGCTCACTTGTTAAAATAGTAAAAATCAAGGAAAGCAGGGTTATTTGTGGCCATGGCAATTCAGTGATAACTTCCTTGTAGGGCTCAGTATTTCAGTCTGCTATATAAATTTGCAGACAGGCAAACTATAAATTTAAGATGATTTACCCCGATTCACCTCTGAAAATAATTTCCTGAGTGGACTGGTGCTTTCACATTTTAATGTCCAAATGTTGCAAAATAAAAGTTGAAGCAGATGGTCTGAGATCAAGTGAATCCTGCAGAATTAAATGTGAATACAAAGGGTAATTTAGGAACTGAAAGTGCCCATAAGGCATCTGAGCAGTTTTCTTTATAGCACTGAAGGCTGTAGTAGATAACAAAAGTGGTGTTCTCTGTGGGGCAGCAAAGAACAACACCGGGAGGTTTGTGGTTTATTGAAGATTTTTTTGTAGAACACCGCTTGTTGAGAAATATGCTGTGTGTTGGCTGAATGTCACCCCTCCACTATACAAGTAGCAGTGGAGCTCCTTTCAAGGGTTCAGTAACACTGGGAAATATTAATGCTGTTCAAACAGACAGGCCAACTCGATTATGGCTGTACCCCCTCTTATGTATGCTGGTATCACTAGAGAAGCTAGTTAGCAATGATGTCTAGTTAATTTGGTGGTGACCCACCTCTGACCTTAAGCCAGACATGACTTTAGACTCACTCAGTCTTATCCTAGTAGCTGATTTGAAATGTAGTCTCTACTAGACCACCAAAGACAGCCTGTTTTCCACATCAGTCACATCCCATATTCCTCTACAGGGAAAGGGGAGCAGTCAAAGCTTTGTAATTCTTTAGAACTTTGCCACCAATTTCAACAGGCACCCAAGCAGCTAAGCAGACTTGGGCCACCGGGGTCATAAGAGTCATCCATTGTCTCCACTTCTGTTTTCTATTTACCTGGAGGTTTTGCTTGGAAGGCTTTAAAACATAACATTCATTGAATACTGTTTTTAATACTGTTTAAAGTATTTAATTTAAAATAATCTTTATAAGCAGATGAGTAAATTACTTAGAACACTCATAGATGCTACTGGAGAGGAACTCTGCTTGCACAGGGCTCAGACTGCAATCCTTAAATATTACAACTCATTTCTGACTTTAAATATACTGGTACTATTTTTTCATTTGCTCACTGCTTACCTAAAAAATAAATATTTGGAGTGCAGAAGGGCTCACCACTTGTAAAATAAAATTACCTCTGAGGTTTGCAGAAAATTGCTAAATCCACCCTGCCAAATATACAGTCCCATCAAATAACTTAACATTACCACACATTTTACTATGAAAAAATCTGCCCTACATTTCATCTCAAATAACAATTGTAGATTTATTACCCCACAATCCAAAAAAAAAAAAGGAAAACACCATTGTCATGCTCTCAAATTGAAACATTTTTTTATCAACTGTTCCCATTTTTTTCACAGAAATATTACTTGAGAGGAAACTTCCAAGACAGCTGCCAACTCATCAACAGTTTAACTTCAGCTCTCCCAGTGTGAAAACAGAAACTGGAAACAACAGCCAATGATATTGCCAGCTTGAGTAAAATTCAGTTACTATCTAGTAAGTGCACTGCCTGGATGCCAACAAAGAATACATTTAGAGAACCTGAAAGAAAACCAGAAAATGTGAAGATAAAACACTGTCTGGGAAGAATCCTGTAGCTGTTCAGCAAAAAGGAGTTCAAGTTCCAGCTTTGGCTTCCAGTAATTTAGAGGAAAGAAAAATCAAATGCACTCTGTGATAATTAAAATAAATGAAACATTGAAAGAGTATATCAACTTAAACAACAAAAGTTGGGAAATGAAAGAAGCTTTAACTAGCTATACGAATGAACTGATAAAACTGTAAAAATCAGAGGTTAAAATGAAGAAAAGTCTGGCTGAGTATGAAACTGCTCAATAAGAGCTGTTTCAAAAATGGTAGTTAGAAGACGGACCACATAGAGAAAACCTGAGATTTACTGTTGTATCAGAGAAACTGGAAGGAACAGACTGTATTAATTGTTATGAAAGCACAAATAAGAAGCTGGACTTAAATTCCACAACAGGATTTGTTAACTGAAAGGGCACATTGTGTGTATGCTCCAAACCTGACCACGGGAATCCAGGTAAGACCTGTATTAGTAAAGATGCAGTCATACCAGCAGAAATAATTGATCCTGGAAAAACTATGGCAGAAAGGCAAAATATAAGGAAATGGAGGAAGTATGGTGTTTGTTGAAAATGATAATTCATTGAACACCAGGCAGAAGAGAAACAAATTTATCTCAGCAATCAGGGAATGTCGAGAGAGCAGGTGTGAGATTCAAGCTGCTGTAGCTAGCTGTCTTCAGAATAATTTTCCTGGAGTATGAAAATAATTTTTTGATGCAGAAAAGGCTATGGGGAAACACAAAGATTTGTCCAACAAGGGGTGAGCCATGAAACAGAAGGGGACTCTGCTTCCCATTCTTCTGATGGAAAGGCTGATAGAGAAACTTTACCAGTGAAACATTTCCCAATGTTCTAATGGAAAATGCTTAAGAGACAGAAAAAAAAAAAACACAGGAGTTGACTTGAAGAATCTAGGACTTGAACTGGGGTCTAGGTTTGGAGATGGAGATAAATATAAAGAAGACCACAGCACTGAAATTAGTGAATAAATGTGAGACTAAAAAACATCAATCAAAAGTGTTTGAGAAACATTGGATTTTTTGTTGACTTTGTCAGACTTGTTTGGACTGACAGGCATATGCCACACTTTATGTCATTAATGTTTGGAAGGACGCTAAAAAGGACAAAAAGGAGGGGGAAGGAAAAAAGGTTGGCAAAAATAACTAGGTTTTGATCTTGGTCTGATGGGATGGAAGATGGAGTATAAATGTGCACTGATTATAATATGTGTAGAACTGAAGTGTTTTCTTTTACTATTGCATAGCTGAATATCTGGATTAATGCCTTTGGCTTAATCTAATGACAAGTGGGTTTTAAAAAAAAATGAGAGGCAACAATGTAATAAATAGGTTTCTTTAAGCAAATAAATGTTCATTGTCAGTTAGAAATTTGGAGCTGAGGCCAGTTCTACATTGTGATCTTGTGTTTTCATGGAAACAAGCTGTCTAAAGGTGAAGGCAATTAATCAAAATTTCTGGATATTGTTTATTGGGAGAAATGTAAAATTTAAGGTACAAAGGCAAGCAGCACATTAGGAAATAAAGTTTAAATTATTGAAGTGAATCTCTAAATACTTTAATGCATTTATTAGAACAGTGTATAATTTAGTTTTCCTCAAATATAGCCAGTGCACTTTGTCTCAAGGCTAAAAGTTTTCTGAAAACATACAAGTTTTTTCACATCTGGGAGGGGAATAAAGATAAGGCAAGTACAGACAGCAATTAGTGTAAGTAGAAGCACAGGCTCGAATGTGTCTTAGGCTGGATAACTTTAATTTTAATTTGTGTTTTGCCTGTGTGTACAGCTGTCACTGTGGGACAATTGTTTCTTTAAGGAGGATTAAAGTTCATTATTTGAAAATTTACACAGTTGTATGTATTTGTTTTAAGTTAATAAGTTATGGGGTGTTCTGGGGAGTGTAGTTTTTTTTGAGGATTTTCATTAAAACAAAAAGTCTTGTAAAATGTGGCATAAGTTCAAAAAGAGAAGATAAAAAAACAACTGTATAAAAGATCCCAACTGCCAAACATTAGTGGGTGCATGTAACACACAAGCTGGAAATAGACATTTAAAAAATCTGACATACAATAGGTGAGATATTAACCTCTAATCACAATGGCTACACTAAACATATTTTGGAATTATTTTGGAATATGAATTGCCTCAGAGGTATAGACAAAAGGAAAAAAGTATTGAATTATATTAAGAAATATGGAGTGCAAATAATGATGCAGGAGACACACTTTGAAAGAAATGAGCATGTGAGTTTGATACGAATGGATTTTAAGAGGGATATCCAGCAGAGTATTAGGGACAAAGGAAAAGGAGAAGTACTTATACTAATTGGTAGAGAAGCTCCAATAGTGAAAGAACAGGAAAAAAGATAATAACAATAGATTGGTGGTAGTAAAGGGCTACTGGTAAGGGAGGAGGATTAAGCTGGCATGCATTTATATTACATCTAAAAAAACGCTAATATGGAGATTAAGAAAATTTTGGGAGAAATAATCAACTTTTGACAGGGAATATTACTTATAGGTGGGGACTGGAACTAGACTTACAACAGTGAGGATGACCTGGAATGAGAATATAATAAAAATAAGGTGGATTGGTAGACTTCTGAAGAAAGTTATGAAAAATATTTGGTATGAAAGGTAAATTTAGTAGTAGGAAATTTGAGATAATTTACACAATATTCCCCAAGGTACAATAACTGGGCTAGACTAGACAGAAATTATATTTTGCAAGAATGTGTACATTTAATTGAATGTTTCAACACACATCCAATAACTATTTCAGATCATGAGTCAATAACAATTAAGATAAAAAAATAAAGGGTAATGTAGTACAAATAAAACACTGACACTTCCTCACCTGCCTGTTAGAATAAAATTTAAGGAATGGGCAATGTAATTATTTGAGAGTTATTAGGGAAGATAGAAATTTCTTCTGAAGTTATAGCTAGTGGGTGGGATAAAACAGAAATGGAGTTAAAAAACAGGGTAGAAATAAAAAGAAAAAATGATATGGTTAAGAAGAAATAGGAATTATTTAGAGGGGCTGAGAAAGGTTAAAGTATTTCAGAATAAGAGGGATCAAACAGAACAAGAAAAGGTACAGATACAAAGTGCTAAAGAAAAAAAATAAGGGAGTATCTGGATAATATACATGAGTTTAGCATAACTGCTGTTAAGCAACTGTTTTTTGAAAATAACTCCAGAGCACTAAAAAAATTAGCACAATGACTTAGACAACAGAAAGTAGAAAGAGGTGTTGCTAAACTTGGGACCATATAACAAGAAAAAAACAGAGATTCTGAAAAGTTATTAGAGAGCTTTTGGACATTCTATGAAAATATGTATAAACAGAGAAAAAAGTACAGATGAAAATATTTATGGAAGACTGAGCTTTGCCAAGGTTAGAAGTAGATGAGGCACAATAATTAACAGTTAAGATAAGCGGAGATGAGATAACAACTATAATGTCTAATCAATCTGCAGGAAAGTCTCCAGGAATAGATGGCATTCCTGTGGAAGTTTGGAAGCTAGGAGCGAAGAAAGTGATGAACATCTGGAAGGTTTTAACAGTATTTTAAAAAGAGAGGAAGCACCAACATTCTGAAAGAAAGCTGTGGTGTCTGTATTACTTAAAGGACAGTAAAGATACATCAGACCCAGCTTTATATAGGCCCATTTCAGTTTTAAATCATGATTATAAAGTGCTTAAGTCTATAATAGCTAATGGAATGGCAAAGGTATTGCCAAAACTTATAGATATGGATAAATATATCTTTGTGGGGGGGGCAAACTTTGGACAAAAGTAATGGAATAATGATGATCCAGAGGGAAGCAGAATGTAAGAAGCTGCTACTGTTGTACTGTTGTTGGTGAGACTTGATACAGAGAAAGCATTTGACAGAGTAAGCTGGGATTTTATGAGCAGTGCAATGGAAGCATTTGCATTCCCTGATACAATAATAAGGTTATTTATTTATTTATTTATTTGTCAGTTGTTAACTGGGCTAGTCCAACTGAGCCAGTGGCCTATTTTCAGTGGAGACCTGAGGAGAAAAGCTCCAGACAATTTTTACAAAGTTATAAAAAAGAAAAAAAAATCTGACAATGAAGTTTTATGCAAACATTACAATAATGTGCTTAACATGAGGACATTATAAATTTATAAAAAGGCCTGAGAGTGAAGTTTACATAAACATTACAATAATATGCAATACAAAAGTTAGAATTGTTTTTAATCAACAAAAAGACAAAGAGATGTAAATGAGATAGGGCGATTGCAGTAGGTGGGTGTTAAAAGTGTGAGAGGTAGTAAGGTAGTGAGGTGGGATTTAAATGGGGTTGCAGTGACAGGTGTTGGCATTTAGGAGAAAAAATTTAAGTCTGGATTTAAAGAGATTTATGCTAGAAATAATTCAGAGGTTAAGGGTGAGTTTGTTTCTTACACAGGAAATACTATATTTGTAAAGAAATTTACCAGTGTATTTGTTTGGTTTTTAGGTATCCAGAAGGAGCGGGCTAGAGCTGTGAAGAGTTCTGGGAGGAGTATAATGTGATATTAGTGAGGATAGAGCAAGACAGAAAAGGGGTTAAAGAGTACAGTATGAGCCATTTGCAGATGGGAATAAAGCAGGTGCTGGGGGAAGTCAAGCCACTGTGGTTGTTTTAGTGCATGGCAGCGATGAAATTTGTAGAGTTGGTTAATAACAAATCTTGCAACACTATAGTATGATTGACAGAGTTTATCCAGAAGGGTAGATTGTAGATGTGAAAAGATGGGGGTGGCATAAAGTAGACATGGAAGGAGGGAGGCCCGAACTAGTTTCTGTCTAGAGTCAGTGGCTACGTATTTTTTATGTCTGTAGAGTAAGTCAAGTTTTTTATTTGTCTTTTTGATACAGTGCTGAATATGGGTATCAGATTTTAATTGGTCATTAATAATAACTCCAAGAAGTTCAGTATGTGGGTCAGGTTGTATGATGGTATTGTTGAGAGAAGAAATGGTGAAGGTTGTTTTGAGGTTAGAGATGTTTTTTTGGAAAAAAGAGTAGTAGCTTTGTTTTTTGGGGATTTAGAATTAGTTGGTTATCAGTTGGCCATCTTTCTACAGATAGGAAGCTATGTTGAGTAGTAGAGAGGAGGTTAGAGAAACTGTCAGTACAGATAATAAGGGTAGAGTCGTCTGCATATTATGTCAAAGAGGATGCTGTACAGGAAGTATGCAGTTGGTTTGTAAAAATATTAAAGAGTAGAGAGCCAAGAATTGAGCCTTGAGGCACCCCAGTTTAGATTTGTAAGTAAGGGGAGCAGGTAGCCTGCCATCTTACTGACTGTTGTCTATTTGTGAGATAGCTAGTGAACCATTTAATAGTAGAGGGAGATAAGATGAGTTGTGATAGTTTATTGAGAGGTTTGGAGTGTGACATGGTATCAAATGCTTTAGAAATGTCAAGAAAAAGGCAAGAAACCATAATTATTTGTCCTTGGCTTTGGCAACAGTTTGAGTAAAGGATAGAAGGGCAGTAGATGTACTATGATGGGGTCTGAAGCCATGCTGTGTAGGGGTTAGGAGGTTATTATCTAGAAGGTACTTAGTAATTTGTCTGTGCATGTTTTTTTCAAGGAGTTTAGATAGCGGAGAGAGGATAGCAATAGGTCTGTAGTTGGATGGTTCATTGCTGTTGCCTCCCTTGTGTAATGGAATGATAAAGAATTATTTCCATATATCTGGGATGGTGGATTTTTGAATAGATCTATTGATTAGGATAGAGACAGGATAGGTTATTGAGAGAGCGGCTAGTTTAAGAAAGAGGGAGCTGGTTGCCAGAAGAGGGAGAGCATGGCTTCAGTAGGAGAGATTTGATGTAAGATGTCAGGATGGGGTTGAGTGTGAAAGAGAGAGTATTGGTGAAATGTAGAATGGGAGGGGGGTGTTTGTTGTTCTGACCATTGCAGATGAGTTTGTGAATAGATTCAATGAGGTATGAATTTAGAAAAGTGGTAGTTTCAAGGGGGGGGGGTGTTTGTCAGGGTAGGGGTTGGGGTCGAAGGGTTGACTGGGTGCAGGATCTTATTAATAGACTGCCAAACTTTTTGGGGGTTAGACTTATGGGTGAGTTGGGCATTGGAGTAGAATTTCTTCTTATTTGTATTCATGTGCGGTTTAGCCAGATTATGTAGTTGTTTATAGGTTTGGAGAAGAGAAGGTGATTTTGTTTTATTCCATTGTTTCCAGGTGTTGCCACTTTTTTTTTTCATAAGAGTGAGTGTATCTTTTGAGAGCCAAGGACTGTGGAGTGTTTTGATTTTTACTTTTCTGAGAGGTGCCAGTGAGTCAAGGATGGAGAGAAATGTGTGACTGAAATGAAGGACACTATCATTTAGAGGCATGTGTTCCAGAATTGAGCAGTCTGTAGAGTTTAGCATACGACTAAAAGTCTTACTATTAAAAGTGGAGAGATTGTGACAATCTTTATAGATATGGTATTTAGGTATCTGAACAGCCTGCCTAAGAATTTGGATATGAATGTGGTCACTAAAGGAGTCTGGTAGGGTAGTAGGGTTTTGATACAGGTTAGGGTCAGTTGTTAGGATCCAGTCAAGAGTGGAGCTACTATTATTGTTTTTATTGAATCTAGTAAGTGTAGTAAGTAGCCGATGAAAGCCATGTAGGTTGATGGTGAGAGATGGGTTGATTGTAGCTAGTTTTAGCCATTCGATGTTAACATCTCCTAACAGAATGGTTTCATAGCTGATTGTTAGATTAGGGACTTCCATTTTAAAGTAGTTATTAGACATTGGACAGGCTAAAGGGTAAAACTAATTGTGTTTCATTTATACATAAAAAGACAGTTAAGCAGAAAGAGAAATAACCTTGCTGGTCAAACATGAGAGACAGTTTATTAGAAAGAAAAGATAAGCATAAAGTGTGCAGACAGAATGTTCTTTTCTCAAGGGAAAGATGCAATCTTGCTAACTACAGAATGTTCCTTAAATAAAGCACATACAAGACAAAGCTTGAGACCAAGGTTAGAAAAAGTAAATAAGGAAAATTTCTGGACTGAAGAAATATAATGTGTTATATTCAGGATAGCAGTTAAGTTAAGGTTAGTAAGTTTGTTCAACCTGTTACTTCAGAGAAGATGACAGACACTCGAGGCTAAGTACAGAAGAGAGGTCATCTAAAGACTATGTTAGTTTACGTTGTTCAGGACAGTCAGAATATGATGTGCAGTAACTTTGAACACTAATTGTTTATCAGTACTGTTAATGAAGAAAGACAGTATTTGGATATTGTGAACATCAAATAAAGCCTTATTGAATGAACTACAGTGTTTGGACAATTCATTATGAAAAGTAAACAAGAGTTGGACCATAAAGGAGAGACTGGCACCTGTTCAGCACGAGCTTGAGTAATTAACAGATAAAGACTTTTGTTTCTCAGTCTCATTGCATACAGTGTTTCCAGCTAATTACGGTACAGTACAGTATTCTTGAGTGATAGTTATGAGAGTATGGATTTGAGGATGTGAATGTTATTACCTGGTGGGATATAGATAGCAGCTAAGGCAAATTTCTTTTGTGGGTTAAGGTGACAGTTTAGGAAAAGTAGTTTGGCGGGGTGGAAATTTGAATGGGTTATAGCTAGGGAGGATGGCTTGAGGTGTTCAGAGTACATAATGGTGACTCCACCACCTTTCTTAACCATTCTTTCTTGCAGGTAGATATTGTAATGGGGAGGGAGGATTTCAGAGTTTGAGATGTGGGGCTTTAACCATGTTTCAGACAGGGTTAGGATGTGTGAGGAATGGAGGGTAATCCAGGAGTGCAGTTCTGTGGATTTATTCAGAAGGCTCTGTATGTTAATTGAGTATATACTAAGGTGTTTTGAACTGGGTGGGAGGGAGATTGTTTAGACTGGTGGCTGTTGGGATGGTGGAGAAAGTTGTAGGAGAAGCAGGACCTGGATTGGAGTGGGTATCCCCATCAGTTAGAAGTGTGTTTGGGAGCAGGGGATATTTGGAGTGGTACTAGCAGTGGTTGTGACATAAGTATTTTAGCTTTAGAGTCAGTGGTAAGGGAGTGTGTGCTAATATTTTGTTTGTGAAGTTGGGTAGGGGATATGTTGCATAGAGATGGTGAGATCGAGCATGTGTAGGATGATTCTTTTTGTTGAATAGAGCGTGTAATAGTAGTTGGACGTTGGAAGTGGTGAAGTTGTGATTGTTAGGACAGGAAATGGATGAAAAGGGTAGGGGGGCTAAGAGGAAGAAGGTTTGCAGCTTTTGCCCCTGGGGTATGTGCTTTAGTTGAGTTTAACAGATTTTAACAAGGCATAACAGTAGTCACAAAATCAGGCACCTACACTGCCTGTAAGTGGCAACAGCAGAGTTTCTGGAGGTAAAGCTAGGTTGCAGTCTATTTTTTGATGATTATTGGTTAGAGTTTCCTTTGCTTTTAGCTGGAGTGAGAGGAGTCATTGCTTGCAAAAATGGGGGGGGGGGGGGGATCCAAGGGGACCAGGTGCTCATTGGCACTAAAAGTTACAAGACAAAAAGAAGGAATATAAGACTAAAAGCAACAAAATAAGGACATCAAAATAAGCATAGGTATAAATATTGTACAGGAGGATATATGAGAGCTAGGAGGCAAAAATTAAAGTGGGAAGGTTCCTCTTGGATAAGTTGTGCTTGAGCAGTGGGGCCAGGCAGGGTGTCCTCTTAATCCTTTGTTATTTGCATTATAATTAGAACCACTGATAAGAAAATAAGGCACTCTGAAATTCAAGGATATAATTAATAAGGTAATCAAGAAAAATTGGCTTTCTTTGAAGACAGTATTATTTTGTACCTGATAAAAACAGAGAAGGACATCTCGGTGCTGTGGAACATTCTGAGACAGTTTCAAATCTTTTCAGAACATAAAATGAACGAAGACAAACACAGGCTATAATTGTAAACTATGCACTCAAATTAATTGGTTCATCAATACCCATATTTATGGGTACATGATAAAACTAAGTAGGAGTATGGGTTAAAAAGGATTCTGCTATAACAATTACAGATATGTAGAAAGAGACTAAACAAAAGGCAATACAAAAATTGAGGAACTGGAAGCTCTTGTTTCTGGACATGGACAGCAAGATACAAGCAGTGAAAATGTTTTTAGTCCCTTTAGCATTATATACAGGTCAGGCATATTTTTATCAATCAGAGGAAATGTTGTGGACAGTATTAAATAAGGCAAGAAGGATTTTATGTGAAAGGGAAGAGGTCAAGGGCCATGTGGGATAAGCTGATCATTCCAATAGAACAAGGTGGTTTAGGATTTCCTTATTTAAAGGTATATTTTAGAACTACACAACTAACGCTCATATACATAACACAAGAGGAAAGCTATAATTCAAAGTGGAAAGGGAAGATAATGAAGCAGGAAGGAAATTCAAGAAATAAGAAGAGAGCAGGATTTTGGATGCAGATCCTTAAGGAGAATGTATTTATCTGTTTTATTTATTTGTCTTTATTGACTGGGAAAAATGAGACTGGGCAAACCCCCTTTTTAGCAGAGTCTCAGGGAGAAAAGTTCCACATTTAAGTTACACATGATATACATTTATAATTGCAGGGTAAAAACATCTACACATAAGCTTATTTACATACTTTTTAAATATTTCTTACATGAACATAATGTGTTAAAAAAAAACAAAAAAAACAAGAGAGAAATTGACATAAATTGGATAATTATTGAAAAGAGAAATTGCATACAGTAACAATTAATGTATTTATAGCATAATGGCTGCAGGGAAAAAAATCAAACTGGGTTGTTTTTGAATTAAAAAATGTACAGACAGATAAGTAGAATGTAGCTTAAAACTGATAAGACAGATATAAAAGGAGAAGTTTGGAAATGAAGAGGAAGACAGATGGACAGAGGAGGAATTGTAGTTAGTGGAAGGGTATGAGAGGAGGAGGAAAAGTATGAATTTAGCAAATAAGTGTAGTATGAGGAGGAGTAATAAGGTACCAAAAGACTTGGAATCAAAGTGTTTGTAAGAGATGGAAAAAAGTAATCTGAGTAAAGCTATCCAGTTCAGCAGGAAGAAAAGCTCCATCTTTGGCATACGTGCTGTTTAAGCAAGATATTAAAACTATCTAAGTTTTCTGTCTGTTTTAATTGTGTGAGGATTTAATTCCAGAGTTTTAACACATAATGAGAGTAGAGACAGTCTGCAGTAGTGTTGAATGTCTTACTGATACAAGTTTATTGCTAGAGTGAAGGTCTCTAATGGGTGAATAGTACAGTACAGTATTTTGTAATGCTTGGGAATTCTAGCCAATTTAACTGCTTTAATGCAAGGCAGTGGTATGTTTTCTAAGGTTAAAGAATAAGAATAACCATATAGAACAATATATTTATAAAGCAGTAGAAAATATTCTAAGTACTAAGCCAACATGAGAACAGAGAAAGGAGATTCTGCTGATAGAGATGGCTAACATTAGGAGTACAGAAAATAGGAAAGAAGGAGCTAGAATTTACTGGAGAAAATTGCCAAAGGAACCAAGGTATTGGGGGCAAATAACTAGAGAGAAGACAATAGAATGGGAAGAAGCCAAGAAGACATTTGGACTGCAGGCTAGAGACTGCCTTTTCTATCAGGGATTGATATCAGAGTATTGGCAAAGAGAAAGGGATAGGGAAATCCTAAGAGAATGACCTGCTCTGGTAGAGTTTTTGGTTGATCAATACCAAAAGCTGCTGTTAAAAAATGGATTAATTAATACAGTATATAAAATATTGCACGATAACTATAGGACTCAATCTCAGGAGGTTAGAAAAGATTGGGAAGAGAGAGGGGATAAACAATTCACAAAGAAACAATGGAAGGATATATGTAAGGCTTGAAAATATGCAACAAAGTCTAGAAGATTCAAGATGTTTTCTTGGAAGTGTTTGCTGGATATTTTTATACCCCAAACAGGCTCCAAAGAATTTTTCTTCGGTAGATGGCAGACGGAAGTGAGATGGTAAAGAAAGGTAACTGGGAATATATATTTTGGGAGTGTAATGAACTGGCAGACTTTAAAAAATTTATTGTGGAGTACTGTGTTAGAAATATTGGGTAGGCAAATGAGTGAAACTAGGAAAATGATTTTTTGAGCTGTGATACAGGATCTGAATTTCCTAGACATAATAAGGCCTTGTTAAGTTTAATTCTGGTGGCTTTCAAAAAGGCAATTACTAGAAACTGGAAATCAAAGTCTAAACCAGCTGTATTTGAAGTAGTGACTATCGTAACAAATATAAAAGAAGTGGAAATGGGATCCTTAGAAAAAGGTAGGAAGAAATTACATATAAAAAAGGAAAATTGTGGGAATAATACATGCGGAATAATGTTTTGGAGGAGGAGTGAGATTTAAGGGAAGGCAGGAACTGATCAATTTATGTAATGTTGGATTGGTGATAATTGTATAAATATGAACACGTTAACATGGTTTGTTTTTATGTATAAATGCATGTTTGTCTATATATTAAGCAATAATTCAATAAAGGTGTTAAAAATATTACTTGAGAGATCCCTCCTATCATATAACCTAATGTCAATGTCCAACCTCAACACCCTTTTCAAATTCTAGCTACCAATCGAAAATGCACGAGCCACACATTATTGCCATTTGCTCCCAAAATCTGAGTATCCATTCCTAATAACATTAAGTCCACCTCTTTAAATTACAAACTTCCAGAAAGAATTAAAAACATTTTCTTTTCAAACAAAGATGCTGTAAATGTTTTCACAATGACTCCATCACCTAATTCTTCATGAGTCATCCCTCTTGGCTACCTGTCATATCCTGAACCTGCTTCTACTGTCCTTTCACCTCTGCTACTCTCTCTGAAGGCAATCTCTTCTCTCTGTTTTCCAAACTTCTCACCTTTTGACTTTTGCTGTACCACTCTTCTTCTCAATGTTCCTCCTACATGCCCAAAATGCAACCATTCAGCTTTGAAAAGATACTTGAAATCTTATAGTATCATGTGCCTTAAGCTTTTTTCTAGAGTAAACTTTTAATGCGTAGTATGAACATATAATGCTTTTTAATCTCACCAGCTGTACAATGTTGTAATTGTTGTTTAATTTTGTTAGCTGTATAATTTGTTCTCTGCTTTCTCTTTTGTTTCCATACCCCCAGGTTGAGCTTGAATATGGATGACCGAGATCAGTGCTCTTCTCCAATTAACAGGTGAATAAATAAAATGAAATAAAATAAAAAATATTGGATTGTTTGTGTGACAGATCCATGCAGAGGCCTTAGTACTGTATTTGATGAGTTTGTCATTTTTGAGTAAATGTCAAGGTATAGATTAAATAAGGAAAACGTATGTGCCTTGCGTTCTACAGGGGAGGTGTGTTACAACTTTCCCTTTTTGGGAGGAGATAATATAGTTAACATATCTGGGAATATAATTGTGTAACTCTGTCGAAAATAGTATGGGTGTGACATTCCTGGATCAATTTAAAACTTTATAGTTTTCTTTTTTTTTTTCATAAATGGAAAGGGCTGTTTTTAGATTTTCCCCAGAGGGTTCAGACTTTACCATGGTTTATTTTCCCCATGATATTTATTTGGCAAAGAGATTCTGACATGCCTGCCAGATCGATGTGATGGTACTTTGCAAAAGTGGTATTTGACTTACTCTGGATGGGGAATAAGCTGAGGGGGAAGTGGGCTATTGCTCTTCCATCCTCAGTGACAGGACTTGGGATTTTCTGATTGAATATTATGATGAGGCAGCTCAGCTTATTCTATTTCTTAACATCTCAGCTGATAATTTTCAAGCCATCTGGAAAGTCTTACTAGGAGAGTTTAAAGGGATGTATGTTTTAAACAACTTATTAAGGAGGCAAGACAGAATAATGCATTGAAATGCATTCACTTTAAATAGGAATTCCAAGAAAGCTGGAAATGACACACTGGAAAAATACACGGTTCCAATAAAGACTTTTAAATAATGAGAGTCCACTGGTATGCATAACTTCTATATCAATTATTCCCTCATCAGCAGAGAACATTTTTTTCAGTTTTGGCATGGAAGAAGCTTATACTGGAAGTTAAATTAGGTCCTAGGCTAAGGCAATATTATAATAAAAAGGATTCTTGTTAAGTCAAAGCTAGTCACAGTAAGAGAGGAAGATGGATCATACTGTGAAAAGCTGGTTCTTCATTCAAAGGGAGGAGATTTTGTGAACAAAGGAAACAAACATAGAATATATAAAATATCAACTGCAAGTAGATAAAAAGAATGAAAAAAGTGGAGAAAAAAGGTGGGAAAGAGAGTTGAAATCCATTTCCTACAGGAAATCTGTCTGCAATTGTAACTAGCTTAACAAGATAAAATACATTTCTATCATAACATTCAAAACACATACTAAAAAAAACCCTCAAAAACTCTGGTTTGCTATAAACTCAGTCCTTCACCCAGGAAAATACTACACCAACATCCAACATCCACAACAATTCCGATAGCATAGCTACCATTTTAACAAACATTTTACTGAATCTATAATTGCCCTTTCCAAGCAGCAAACTCCTATTCCTGATACCAAACCAGCCAAGTCTACAACTAGCAATGCCTCGTTCTCTTTCTCCCCAGTTCCTATAGCCACTATAAAACAACTACCACAGAAACTAAAACCTACTACACTTGCTGTAGATAACTTACCCAGTGAATCCTCAAAATTGCAGCTGTAGCCTTCCTAGTATCAATCATTATAAATAGATCCATTCTCGAAAACAAGGTCCCTCAACTGTGGAAAATATTCCATGTAATCCCACTTCATAAAGGGGGACCTTCCACAGAACTGACAAACTATCGTCCAATTCATAGGTTCATAGATTCATACTAGGCTATCTGCCCGAGGGCATTTACAAGCCTAGCCCATCGTTTTGTGGCTTACGCCACCCCTTTAGTATGGGGAACTATACCCATTATTTTGCTGTGCCTCTGTCGAGCAGTGACACTGAGGTAATCCCTGGGGTATATCTGCGATCTCCCATCCATTGGTCAAGATTTCTCTTGAACAAGGCCAGTGAGGTGCTCTGCCTCACATGTACCAGGATTTTGTTCCACAGCATAGGGAGTCTTTGGGTGATGAATCTATCCCTCCAGCATGTCCTATTAATAGCCGTGTTAAGGTTTAAGTCTCCCGCCCTTGTGGCTCTGATGGATCTAGATTTTTTGAGGTGAAGCATATTCATCAAATCTGGGTTTGACATGGCCTTGTATGTTAGGCAAAGGTCACCTCTGAGCAAGCGATAAGCGACTGAATAGAGCTGGAGTTCTTTCAGTCGGGCAGCATAGGACAGATTTTGAGACCCTTTATCCTTTTGGTGAGGAACTTTGTGGCCTCTCCAGCTGCTGCAAGTGTCGGGTCAGATACATTCCGAATGGGGCATTGTACTCAATCATTGGTCTGATGAGTGATGAGTAAAGGGAGACTATGACCTCCCTTGATCTAGATGAGAATCCCTTCATGATAAGGTGGGCAATGTAGAAGGTCTTCCTAACTACTTTAGCTACATGGGTGTCGAATGACAGACTACTATCAACCTGGGTCCCCAGGTCCCTGATAACTTCTTCTGTGCTCAGTGGATTGCCACCTATTTGGTAGCTAGGGGTAACCTTGTTTTTCCCGAAGGGTATGACTATGCATTTTTGGCATTTAACTTTAGGCCGTGGCTCTGGCACCAGTTATCCATTTCTGTGAGACCCTTCTGAAGGATATCTGTGTCAGATGTGTTTTCTACTATGGCCCAGTTTGCAGTCATCTGCAAACTTTGTCAGCCATAACCCTCCGGTGTTTGCTTGTACTTGGAAAAGTAGATGCCAAACAAGAGTGGGCCCAGGACTGAGCCCTGTGGGACACCACTTGTGACAGGCTTTGAGTATGACATGGCGCCAGCAACTCTGACCCTGTGGGTTCTGTCACTCAGCCAGTTTGCAACCCATCTTGTGATGTATGGGTTAACATTTAAGCTGATGAGTTTTTCAATGATACCCGAGTGGGGTATTGTATCGAAGGCCTTAGCCAGATCAAGGTAGGCTGTATGGACTGCCTTTCCCTCATCAATGGCTTTGGTGACTGTTTGAAAAAGTCAACCAAGTTTAAAAGGCATGATCTGCCTTTGACAAAGCCAAACTGGGTAGGATCCAAAGTCTGCAAATTCACTATGTCTTTATTTATGAGGTCCATTATGATCCTCTCCATGGCTTTGCAGATAAGGCTTGTCAAGCTAATGGGCCAGTAATTTCCAGGGTCGGTGGAGGCACCGCCTTTGTGAAGTGGGACCACAGTTGCAGTGCGCCACTCCTGGAGTGCGTATCCAGAGGTAAGACTTTGATTAAACAGCTGTCCTAGCTGTGGGTTTAATTCCTCATTGAGTTCGTGGAGCACACAGCTGGGGACACCATCAGGTCCCATGGATGCTGTGTTTTTTGCTTTGGAGAGAGCAGTTCTCAGTTCGGCGCTGGAGATGTTTGGGGGGCTGCAATCGTTTGGTATAGATATCTCTCCTTTTGGGGGGAGGGGGGGGAGAAGTTTGCACTGAACCTGTCAGCCAGTATGTTGGCAATGTCTGTAGGATCAGTAATCTTCACATCATTTTGAACTAGTTCTGAGCATATCTGGGAGTTTCCTCCCAGGTTTCTAACATAGCTAAAGAAGGCCTTATGATTGTCTTTTGAGTCTTTAGCTATTTTTCTCTCGAAATTTGCTTTGGATGATTTTATGAGAGCTCTTAGTTTTTTACTTATAGTGATCAAGGGTGTCTTACCTTTTAAGGATTTTGCTCTATCTTGTAGTAGCTTCCTCCTTTTGTTGTAGAGTTTGTTTATGGCTGGGGTCCACCAGACTGGACGCTTGCCTTTGGTACAAAGAGTCTTTGTTTTGCTTGGGATTGCCTTATCCATGCAGTCCTGCAGGTGCTGGTAGAAGGCATTTGTAAGTGATTCAGCGGCTTGAGTACTGTTTTCCGCCAGCTCGGGGGCCTTAAAGGAGACCACACTAGTCTTTAGAAGTGTGAAGTCGGCTTTTGAGAAGTTCTTTACTGTGGTCTTTTTATTTCAGGTGGGGGTGGGATGAGGACCTCCAGCGAGATTAGTTTGTGGTCTGATCTCACCAGTGAGGGGTACACCTCCGGTGTTGAACATTGTGCTCCCATGTTCGTGATGATGAGATCAAGTATGTTATCTCCTCTTGTGGGGATGGTGACTAGTTGTTCCATGGCATTTGAGTTTATGAATTCCAGGAACTTTTGGGCTAGGGTGTTTGGGCTTGAGTAGTGTTCCCAGTCTATATTAGGGTAATTGAAGTCACCTAGTATGATGGTGTTTGGTGATACATTTATCCCCTCTAGTGTTTTCAGGAAGGCCATGTGAGGTTCCTGAGTTTGTGAGGGTGGCCTGTAACATGCTACAATTTGCAGAGCAGTCTTGCACCTGGATGGTCTCCGATGCATCATGCGTTGCCACCAGTCTTGAGGTGTGGGTGTCCTTGATGAATATGGATACCCCCCCTCCTTTCTTAGTATTGTCCGGATTTTGGGGCCGGAACGCATGATATGAGGTAAAACCTGATAGCGCTGGGGTGCTCTCAGGAGCCTTGAACCAGGTTTCTGTCACAGCACAGACATCGATGTTCTCCATACTGAGAAGGGCCTCGAGTGTGTGCATTTTGAGATTTAGACTTCTGGCATTGAGCAGCATTACCCTTAGTTTTTTCCTTTTTGTGTTCTAGGGTGGTAGGTTTAGAATTTGAGCCTTGCCTAAAAAAGGCACTATGGGGGTGGCAAGAGCCTTTGCCAATATCTAGAATCCCAGGGGTGACAGGTGCAAGCCGTCCCTTGCGAAGCAGCATGGCTTGTCCAGCATGTCATCCCAGGCAGACAGACACTGGATCCCCTTTGAATGACACCAGTGTTTAAGCCAATTGTTAAAGCTGATCAACTTATCTCTGTATTGTGGCATCATTCTTGGTGAAGGTAGGATATTGCTCAAGGTCAGGGTCATACCTGCCTGGGCTACATAATCAGAGAGCTCCTCAATGTCTCTTTTCATGTAGTCCAAGGAGGTACGTCTCAGGTCGTTTACACCAGCGTGGACAATGACTGAGTCATATTTGTACCTGCTGTTGAGAGACCTGAGTGCTTGCGTTATGTGGTGGATTCTAGCGCCCGACAGGCAGCTTACTGTGACCTTCTCCTTACTCAGTCTGGTGAGCGGGACGTCAGTGTGTCTGACTATGGAGTCACCAATGACTAGTGTGTCTGGCATTGTGTTTGGCCTTAAGGGCTGTGACTGTTTGACACTCTGACTGTGAGGTCTATGTGTTGCAGGTGTTGTGTTCGGAGGTGGTGGTTGTTTGGGTGTCTGCTTTGGTGGCCTCCGCTGTTTTGGTAGATTTTTGATCAGAGCCTCCGAGTATGTCTTTGTGTGTTTATGTGTATGATTTGAGGTTGTAATGGTACTATGTGAGACTGGGTCTATAGTGTGTGTGGTAACCTTCTCCTCCTGACTGGTCTTGCCAGTCCTATGTTGAGAGAGCTCAGCCTCCAGTTTGGCCGTATAGTTGCATCTCTCGCATGTATTTGTGTTTTGTGGGAGGAGGAGAGGGTTGTCTGTGTACATGAGGCAATTGTAACATTGCCTCAATATTCCCAGGTTCACCAGCTGAGCAGGAGAGGACACTAGCAACTGATCCCTCGACATGCTAGAAGGATAGACAAAAACTTTAAAAAGATTCCGGGGACGTGGGTGACCGAGAAATGGGGGTTGCCTTTTTGGGGTACTATCTATGACAAGAGTGCCGTATTAAGGTAATAAGTACTGTAGGAGCAAGTGCTAGGTTTAACAGATAGAGAATAGTCTACTTGGAGTCAAGTAGAGAGGATCTTTTTAGTTATAGGATACGCTGATTAGATCAGTAGTATAGTTCGAGGGAGGTAGTTTTAAGGGAAAATTTGAAGAGTGGACTTTAGGTAGCCCGAATAGTTTAAACCTGCTTAACCGGTGCTGCCCTAGTGTGCAACAGTGGCAGCTCCGCGCTAAATCGCGCTAATGCGCGCTAAAGCGTGCTCTATAGCAGGGGGCTGGAAAAGACAGGAAATGACCCAAAATGGCCAATAAACTACAAGTTACTGCCTTAAACCACTCCTCTGAGGACAAACAGGCAGCTCAGTACTCCCTACTCCCACTAGTGAGTAAAGAAACTACCCCTTGACCAAACAAGGAAAATGGAGAAAACAGGAACCAAGACAAAGCCCAGGGATCAGCAAAATCTGATCACTGGAACAAACTATTAGAAAAGTATGGAAAAGAAGAGTATTTTTTTTGTTTTTTTCAAGTTTTTTTTTCAGATAGGCAGAAAATACAATAAATGCTGTGTTTTTCGACTAAATGCTATCAAAAGCTAGTACACTTGAGTGTATTAGCCTGTTGTTTAACTTTTAAGCAAAACTTAAACAAGCAAGTGCAATAAACAATTCAAGCTATTAAAAACAGTAAAAACAGGTAATTTTTGTTTTTCTTTCACCTCTTTCTAAGTTATTCGAAAGGTGTATTCATCGCCAGGTCATGAAATTCTTATTAACAAATAACCTTCTCTCAAACACTCAGCATGGGTTTCGCCCATCACATAGTACCACTACAGCTCTCTTATCCTTCATTAATACCATAAACCATCACAGGAATAACAATGACTTTGCATCTGCCATCTTTCTAGACCTATCAAAAGCTTTTGATATAGCCTCCCACTCCATACTAATAGATGTACTAACTGAAATATCCTTCTCACCATCTGCCACAGCTTGGTTTAATAGCTGTTTATCTGGCCATCAGCAATCTGTTCTATGGCAGGGTGACCTATCTCCATGCCTTCCTTTATCCATTGGTGTCCCCCAAGGATCTATCTTGGACCCTCTCCTTTTCTCCCTCTTTACTAATAATCTACACACAGCTACTCCATATGGTTCTATAATACAGGATGCAGATGATTCAATACTTATCTGTGCTGCCACTTCTCTATCAGCTCTTCATTCTCAAACACAGGAATCTTTCATTTCTGTTGAAATATGGTTAGCCAATGCCCATCTAATCCTGAACCTAAAAAAGTACGGAGCACAGAAACCAAGAAATGAAACAAAAACAGGATCCAAGAAAGTGCTGGTGGAAACGCCAAATAAATGCCAAAGAGTGCTAAACACAGGACAAATTTATTGAAGTTAAGCGCTTTTCGTCTGCGTAGTACACAGACTTCTTCAGACAAAATACATTAATCAATAACAGCTTATATACTGTCCTTAATTCCTTAATTGACTGTAAACTACAAGCAATCAGTCAATTAGGGACAAGAAAGTAAAAAAATAAAAAAATAGGTGTTACCTACACATAAACGTCATTATAAATCCTAAAATGCAAAACATTGTTAAAAAATAATATGAAAGTAGCTAAAATTAAAAATAGCTAGAGTTTAAAATAAACTGCAAAATAAGTTAACCCCACAAAATAATACTGTTTCTTAAATATTCTTAATTGTATGTATGTGTTTAGAAATGTATGGGTGCATTATAAATAAACATATATTTCTGCATCATACATAACCAAGTATAAACAAATAAATGTATGTGTAAAGTATAGTATAATGTAATATAAGCTCTTTAGAGCCACTGTATGTGTGAATAAGAATATGTAGAAAGTGTATATACTAATGGGAGTAACTGTGAATGACATACCCCCATACTATATGAGTGTACCCTAGTTAAACTAGTTTAGTACATATATTTTTAAAATTGTAACTATAAATTATTAAGTAAGCGTGTTACTACAACTTATATAAGAAACATCCTACATACATAAGAAACACTTTAAATGTATGTTTATATATATTCAAAGTGTATACATAAATGTATGTATATATATTTAAAGTGTATACAAAAATAAGTGTGTGTATATAGATATAAATATTTATATATATACATACAAAACAGATACAACTACTCATTACATTCATACTGTCTCTAAAAGTAAGAGTACAAACAAACAGAACCATAATTCAATAAGAATGAGTAGATAAAAAAGGGGGGATAAAAAGAAAGGTGACATGGGGACAAAGTAAGGGTATAAAAGTATATAAGCTATCTTAATAAATTTCTCAATTTAAGTAAAGAACTGATGGAACAACCCTCATTTAAACCAGGAAAAGCATAGGCATTAAGTCTGATCTGCCATCTCAGTTCTGATGCTTCCAATAGTAACTGTGAAGGAGCACCTCTTTTATTTTCAAGCAACTGGTCAATAACCATAAATTTAAAGAAATGGTCTTTACACATAGAAATGTGCTTAGCCAACGCATTCTCTTGCTTATCCTTACTTATAGCATATTGGTGCTCGTAGATCCGTTCTCGTAACCTGCGTTCAGTTTTACCCACATAGAACCCTTCGCATTTTTGGCACTGTGCGAGGTAGACAACCATGCGGGTGTTACAAGTGGATCTGCAACGCAAATTAAAGCATTGGTTGTTAGCCTTGAACCTATTAGATTCCAAAACATGCTTACACTGGTTGCAGTTTTGGCATTTGTACATACCAGGTGTTCTGGTGGGGATGTTGTCGTTAAGTTCCAATAAGGATTTCAAGTTTTTGCCCCTCCAGAAAGTAATCTCTGGTTTGCTCCCTACTTTACTTAATACTGTAAAGTTGTTCCTAAAGATGTCCCAGTTCTTTTTAATAATATCAAATGTGAAATGACTATCAATACTGTAAGTTAGAATTAGTCTGGTGTTAATATTAAATGTATTGCTAGTAGGAACCTGACTAAGTGTAACCAGAGTTGGGGTAGTTGTAGTATAGGTGCCCTCTTCAGGTGTATCTACCCTAAGTAGAGGTAGATACGTACCGTTAAGTCTTTTGTTAGTCACTTCTCTCACAAGGTTATCAAGTAAGGATGGTGGGTACCCTCTATGTAAAAACATGTCAACCAGTGCTTTACACTAGTTTTGAAAATCAGCGTCCAAACTAACAATACGTGCAGCCCTAACTAACTGCCCCTTAACAACTGATCTCTTCTGGTAGCTAGGGTGACAGCTGCTATAATGTAGTAAAGAATTGGAATACGTTGGTTTCCTGTAGATCTTGGCTACATATTTTCCCAATTCAATGTTTTTCGCCAACCATATATCTAAATAGGCTATAGCATTCTTACTAAAGTCAAAAGTAAAGGACAGAAAATCAGTGGAAGAATTAAAAAATTCCAAAAGAGAGTTGCATTCAGGTTCGTTACCCTTGAATAAGATAAAGATGTCGTCCAGGTAGCGTGTGTAAAACTTAATATTATGCATAACTTCACTGTTATTAAAGACATATTCTCGTTCCCAGTACGACATGACCATATTGGCCAGGCTGGCCCCGCAGGGCGAGCCCATGGCCACCCCAGTTGTTTGTAAATAAAAATTGTCTCCCAGCAAAAAATAGTGGTTGTATAAAATAATCTCTAGGAGTTCAAGAACTAGGGATATTTCTGCAGCGGGTGCTAATTTCTTCTTAAGGGTAATACCTACCCAATCACTGGCCAATTCTAGGGGTATACAGGTGTAAAGGTCTTTGACATCGATGGTGAGAAAGTTAAGATTAGGGTCAAAGGTAATTTCACCTATCTTGGCCAGGGAGGTCCACGAGTCTTTACAAATTTGTTCTTCTTGTATCAAGTATTTTGGTGTATAAAATCTACTAATTCAGCACAAGCGTACGTGGGGGATCTGCGTCCATCTACTAAAGGACGCATAGGTGGATTATAAAGGTCCTTATGTATCTTGGGGATCCCAAAAAGACAAGGGAACCTGGGGTGTAACGTGGATAGGTAATTGTGCTGTTCTTGTTGAAGTCGACCCTCAAGGAACATTTCATTAAGACTATCTTTGATATTGGAATAAGCCTTGTTAATTTCAGATCTTGAACTCAAAACATAAGAATCGTTGTCTAACAGATTAAGCATACGGTCAAAGTAATCGACCTTGTCAAACACGACAGCCCCCCCTCCCTTATCAGGTTTACAAATGCGTAAACTATGCACCTTAACGAACTCAAGTAGTTCTTGTTTTTTTTTGGAAACGTTTGTCTTCTCAAATTGAGGCAATGATTTGTAATTCTGTCTAAGGTCTAGTTCACACATATTTTCAAAACACTGAATAATGGGGAGCGCAGGGGTGGGTTAAAGGTGCTAGGTACCCAATAAGGGTTACTATTAGCACTATTGGTATTACGTCCAAACATTAGGTTAAAGTTAAGTTTGCGACTGTACATTTTAATAGCAAGAATATTGTCAACCAGATCTGATTTATGCTGCGGAACATAGGTGTGGCCTTTTGCTAAAAGGTCAGCTAGTTCTTTAGGAATTGGTACAGAAGAGAAATTGTAGATGTTAAAGTCACCTAAATGGTTAGTGGTCATTACAGGTTTTGTCATGTGTACAAAGTCTTCCTCCTGTATCTCATCAGTACTATTAATATCATACAGTCCAGTATTAGATAAGTGACCTACACAAGTAGAGTCAGTGTGTTCCTTGTCAGCATTACCAGTAACAATAGTCCCCTCTCTGGTATTAGAAGAATAAATGCTGTCAGGAACGACAATTAAGGTCTCTGTTGTCTGGGTCTCTGAAAGTTTCTTTTGTTCTGTTGGTAATAGTTGTTGCGTGGCTTGGGAACAGCTCCCAGTCGATTGACATCGTAAAAAACCTGTGGCTGGACGGTGGGGGTAGGTGTCCCCCCACCCCCACTATTGGACTGTATCTTCCGATTCTGCAATCTCTCACTTCTCCTCACTGTAGGTTCTAGTTGGGGATTAATTTCAAACATGTCCAGGTCTCTGATACTAGGAGGGTTGTTGTTAACAGCATTAAAAGTAGGACAGTTAACAGAGCTCTGGTTTTTATGTACTGCTTCAGTAAGCAAAGTGTTGGAAGAGTGTTGCCAAGATTGAGAGGGGGCAGGAGGAGGGTAAGCAACTCCTTGCTCGTAAGCTCTACAGTCTCGGTCTAATTTTTTAATTTTATTCAATTTCAGTTTATTTAAGTACTGATCAATGCTGCTAAAACAACGGCTATATTCAAATTTGTATCTGTTGAATTCTTCATCCATTTTAATAGTAGAATCTAATTCAGTAATATCAATCACCAGACGGTCAATCCAAATGGTATAGTGTTAAATCATCAAGTGCAGGAGGTCGAAACCCTGCTTATCAAAAAGCATGATTAATTTTTTGTGAAAGTCAGAGTTCACTACTAAACCAGTCGGGTACTGGTAGTGCCTTAAGCCTTTAGGTATAATTTTACGTTCAAGACATTCCTTAAAATAGGATATTTCTAGTTGCAATTTCTTAATTTTAATTAATAATTTGTCAAACAGCTTGGGCTTAGATAAAATATTAGTTGTACTGTTATTTACCTCCTGCCCGTCAACTGGGTTCTGCATCCGCTCATCATGACCGGGGTTAACATCCCTCCTAAACGAAAAGCTTTCAGAAATCCAGTTACCTAGTACAGGTAGGCCACAAAAACTGTTAGTAGTGGGTTGCTCGTCAGGGACTCTTAAAGGCTGCAGGCTGGTAAAACTCCGATCCGAATTCATGCCTTGTAAGTCAATCACAATATTACCAATTGGAGCGACGTTGCTGTTGGAAATAGTAACAGCCTGGTTGTTAGAAATAGGAACACTGCTCAACCTTGGCTCAGAACGTATAATTACATTACTGTCCAAAGACGCTGATGGTCTAATTTCATTGTTCACATTTTCATACGTTTGAACAGTTCTAACCCCACCCTTTGATGTAGAAATCACTGTAGGGATAACCGCTGGTGCGTTCACACTCGCAGTAAGTGATGGTGTAGTTACTAGAAGAGACGCCGGTGTAGGGTTAACTGCTGGTGCATTCACTCCTGCCATGGATAAAGAAGCAGCGTTCACATCAGCCGTAATTAAAGGAACAGTTGTGGGGTTAACTTCACTAACCATATTCCTGTTGGTCAGCGGTAAAATTAGATTTCGCATATCTTGCTGCTGGGAGTCCAATTTCTCCAATCTCGCACATAAAGAATCCATCCTTTTAAAAAGGGAATCAAACAAATTGTCTTGGTCAGCCATAGTATTCATCGCTGGTGCTGTAAAAACAGCACTATTACAGCTCTTGAGAAGCACAGGAGTAGTATTAGGCGAGAAACCACTGCTACTGACGGATCCAGACGCCATAAAACTTCAAAAAAGTACGGAGCACAGAAACCAAGAAATGAAACAAAAACAGGATCCAAGAAAGTGCTGGTGGAAACGCCAAATAAATGCCAAAGAGTGCTAAACACAGGACAAATTTATTGAAGTTAAGCGCTTTTCGTCTGCGTAGTACACAGACTTCTTCAGACAAAATACATTAATCAATAACAGCTTATATACTGTCCTTAATTCCTTAATTGACTGTAAACTACAAGCAATCAGTCAATTAGGGACAAGAAAGTAAAAAAATAAAAAAATAGGTGTTACCTACACATAAACGTCATTATAAATCCTAAAATGCAAAACATTGTTAAAAAATAATATGAAAGTAGCTAAAATTAAAAATAGCTAGAGTTTAAAATAAACTGCAAAATAAGTTAACCCCACGAAATAATACTGTTTCTTAAATATTCTTAATTGTATGTATGTGTTTAGAAATGTATGGGTGCATTATAAATAAACATATATTTCTGCATCATACATAACCAAGTATAAACAAATAAATGTATGTGTAAAGTATAGTATAATGTAATATAAGCTCTTTAGAGCCACTGTATGTGTGAATAAGAATATGTAGAAAGTGTATATACTAATGGGAGTAACTGTGAATGACATACCCCCATACTATATGAGTGTACCCTAGTTAAACTAGTTTAGTACATATATTTTTAAAATTGTAACTACAAATTATTAAGTAAGCGTGTTACTACATCTTATATAAGAAGCATCCTACATACATAAGAAACACTTTAAATGTATGTTTATATATATTCAAAGTGTATACATAAATGTATGTATATATATTTAAAGTGTATACAAAAATAAGTGTGTGTATATAGATATAAATATATATATATATACATACAAAACAGATACAACTACTCATTACATTCATACTGTCTCTAAAAGTAAGAGTACAAACAAACAGAACCATAATTCAATAAGAATGAGTAGATAAAAAAGGGGGGATAAAAGAAAGGTGACATGGGGACAAAGTAAGGGTATAAAAGTATATAAGCTATCTTAATAAATTTCTCAATTTAAGTAAAGAACTGATGGAACAACCCTCATTTAAACCAGGAAAAGCATAGGCATTAAGTCTGATCTGCCATCTCAGTTCTGATGCTTCCAATAGTAACTGTGAAGGAGCACCTCTTTTATTTTCAAGCAACTGGTCAATAACCATAAATTTAAAGAAATGGTCTTTACACATAGAAATGTGCTTAGCCAACGCATTCTCTTGCTTATCCTTACTTATAGCATATTGGTGCTCGTAGATCTGTTCTCGTAACCTGCGTTCAGTTTTACCCACATAGAACCCTTCGCATTTTTGGCACTGTGCGAGGTAGACAACCATGCGGGTGTTACAAGTGGATCTGCAACGCAAATTAAAGCATTGGTTGTTAGCCTTGAACCTATTAGATTCCAAAACATGCTTACACTGGTTGCAGTTTTGGCATTTGTACATACCAGGTGTTCGGGTGGGGATGTTGTCGTTAAGTTCCAATAAGGATTTCAAGTTTTTGCCCGTCCGGAAAGTAATCTCTGGTTTGCTCCCTACTTTACTTAATACTGTAAAGTTGTTCCTAAAGATGTCCCAGTTCTTTTTAATAATATCAAATGTGAAATGACTATCAATACTGTAAGTTAGAATTTGTCTGGTGTTAATATTAAATGTATTGCTAGTAGGAACCTGACTAAGTGTAACCAGAGCAGAGTTGGGGTAGTTGTAGTATAGGTGCCCTCTTCAGGTGTATCTACCCTAAGTAGAGGTAGATACGTACCGTTAAGTCTTTTGTTAGTCACTTCTCTCACAAGGTTATCAAGTAAGGATGGTGGGTACCCTCTATGTAAAAACATGTCAACCAGTGCTTTACACTCGTTTTGAAAATCAGCGTCCAAACTAACAATACGTGCAGCCCTAACTAACTGCCCCTTAACAACTGATCTCTTCTGGTAGCTAGGGTGACAGCTGCTATAATGTAGTAAAGAATTGGAATACGTTGGTTTCCTGTAGATCTTGGCTACATATTTTCCCAATTCAATGTTTTTCGCCAACCATATATCTAAATAGGCTATAGCATTCTTATTAAAGTCAAAAGTAAAGGACAGAAAATCAGTGGAAGAATTAAAAAATTCCAAAAGAGAGTTGCATTCAGGTTCGTTACCCTTGAATAAGATAAAGATGTCGTCCAGGTAGCGTGTGTAAAACTTAATATTATGCATGACTTCACTGTTATTAAACACATATTCTCGTTCCCAGTACGACATGACCATATTGGCCAGGCTGGCCCATGAGCCCATGGCCACCCCAGTTGTTTGTAAATAAAAATTGTCTCCCAGCAAAAAATAGTGGTTGTATAAAATAATCTCTAGGAGTTCAAGAACTAGGGATATTTCTGCAGCGGGTGCTAATTTCTTCTTAAGGGTAATACCTACCCAATCACTGGCCAATTCTAGGGGTATACAGGTGTAAAGGTCTTTGACATCGATGGTGAGAAAGTTAAGATTAGGGTCAAAAGTAATTTCATCTATCTTGGCCAGGGAGGTCCACGAGTCTTTACAAATTTGTTCTTCTTGTATCAAGTATTTTGGTGTATAAAATCTACTAATTTAGCACAAGCGTACGTGGGGGATCTGCGTCCATCTACTAAAGGACGCATAGGTGGATTATAAAGGTCCTTATGTATCTTGGGGATACCAAAAAGACAAGGGAACCTGGGGTGTAACGTGGATAGGTAATTGTGCTGTTCTTGTTGAAGTCGACCCTCAAGGAACATTTCATTAAGACTATCTTTGATATTGGAATAAGCCTTGTTAATTTCAGATCTTGAACTCAAAACATAAGAATCGTTGTCTAACAGATTAAGCATACGGTCAAAGTAATCGACCTTGTCAAACACGACAGCCCCCCCTCCCTTATCAGGTTTACAAATGCGTAAACTATGCACCTTAACGAACTCAAGTAGTTCTTGTTTTTTTTGGAAACGTTTGTCTTCTCAAATTGAGGCAATGATTTGTAATTCTGTCTAAGGTTTAGTTCACACATATTTTCAAAACACTGAATAATGGGGAGCGCAGGGGTGGGTTAAAGGTGCTAGGTACCCAATAAGGGTTACTATTAGCACTATTGGTATTACGTCCAAACATTAGGTTAAAGTTAAGTTTGCGACTGTACATTTTAATAGCAAGAATATTGTCAACCAGATCTGATTTATGCTGCGGAACATAGGTGTGGCCTTTTGCTAAAAGGTCAGCTAGTTCTTTAGGAATTGGTACAGAAGAGAAATTGTAGATGTTAGTCACCTAAATGGTTAGTGGTCATTACAGGTTTTGTCATGTGTACAAAGTCTTCCTCCTGTATCTCATCAGTACTATTAATATCATACAGTCCAGTATTAGGTAAGTGACCTACACAAGTAGAGTCAGTGTGTTCCTTGTCAGCATTACCAGTAACAATAGTCCCCTCTCTGGTATTAGAAGAATAAATGCTGACAGGAACGACAATTAAGGTCTCTGTTGTCTGGGTCTCTGAAAGTTTCTTTTGTTCTGTTGGTAATAGTTGTTGTGTGGCTTGGGAACAGCTCCCAGTTGATTGACATCGTAAAAAACCTGTGGCTGGACGGTGGGGGTAGGTGTCCCCCCACCCCCACTATTGGACTGTATCTTCCGATTCTGCAACCTCTCACTTCTCCTCACTGTAGGTTCTAGTAAGGGATTAATTTCAAACATGTCCAGGTCTCTGATACTAGGAGGGTTGTTGTTAACAGCATTAAAAGTAGGACAGTTAACAGAGCTCTGGTTTTTATGTACTGCTTCAGTAAGCAAAGTGTTGGAAGAGTGTTGCCAAGATTGAGAGGGGGCAGGAGGAGGGTAAGCAACTCCTTGCTCGTAAGCTCTACAGTCTCGGTCTAATTTTTTAATTTTATTCAATTTCAGTTTATTTAAGTACTGATCAATGCTGCTAAAACAACGGCTATATTCAAATTTGTATCTGTTGAATTCTTCATCCATTTTAATAGTAGAATCTAATTCAGTAATATCAATCACCAGACGGTCAATCCAAATGGTATAGTGTTAAATCATCAAGTGCAGGAGGTCGAAACCCTGCTTATCAAAAAGCATGATTAATTCTTTGTGAAAGTCAGAGTTCACTACTAAACCAGTCGGGTACTGGTAGTGCCTTAAGCCTTTAGGTATAATTTTACGTTCAAGACATTCCTTAAAATAGGATATTTCTAGTTGCAATTTCTTAATTTTAATTAATAATTTGTCAAACAGCTTGAGCTTAGATAAAATATTAGTTGTACTGTTATTTACCTCCTGCCCGTCAACTGGGTTCTGCATCCGCTCATCATGACTGGGGTTAACATCCCTCCTAAACGAAAAGCTTTCAGAAATCCAGTTACCTAGTACAGGTAGGCCACAAAAACTGTTAGTAGTGGGTTGCTCGTCAGGGACTCTTAAAGGCTGCAGGCTGGTAAAACTCCGATCCGAATTCATGCCTTGTAAGTCAATCACAATATTACCAATTGGAGCGACGTTGCTGTTGGAAATAGTAACAGCCTGGTTGTTAGAAATAGGAACACTGCTCAACCTTGGCTCAGAACGTATAATTACATTACTGTCCGAAGACGCTGATGGTCTAATTTCATTGTTCACATTTTCATACGTTTGAACAGTTCTAACCCCACCCTTTGATGTAGAAATCACTGTAGGGATAACCGCTGGTGCTTTCACACTCGCAGTAAGTGATGGTGTAGTTACTAGAAGAGACGCCGGTGTAGGGTTAACTGCTGGTGCGTTCACTTCTGCCGTGGATAAAGAAGCAGCGTTCACATCAGCCGTAATTAAAGGAACAGTTGTGGGGTTAACTTCACTAACCATATTCCTGTTGGTCAGCGGTAAAATTAGATTTCGCATATCTTGCTGCTGGGAGTCCAATTTCTCCAATCTCGCACATAAAGAATCCATCCTTTTAAAAAGGGAATCAAACAAATTGTCTTGGTCAGCCATAGTATTCATCGCTGGTGCTGTAAAAACAGCACTATTACAGCTCTTGAGAAGCACAGGAGTAGTATTAGGCGAGAAACCACTGCTACTGACGGATCCAGACGCCATAAAACTTCAAAAAAGTACGGAGCACAGAAACCAAGAAATGAAACAAAAACAGGATCCAAGAAAGTGCTGGTGGAAACGCCAAATAAATGCCAAAGAGTGCTAAACACAGGACAAATTTATTGAAGTTAAGCGCTTTTCGTCTGCGTAGTACACAGACTTCTTCAGACAAAATACATTAATCAATAACAGCTTATATACTGTCCTTAATTCCTTAATTGACTGTAAACTACAAGCAATCAGTCAATTAGGGACAAGAAAGTAAAAAAATAAAAAAATAGGTGTTACCTACACATAAACGTCATTATAAATCCTAAAATGCAAAACATTGTTAAAAAATAATATGAAAGTAGCTAAAATTAAAAATAGCTAGAGTTTAAAATAAACTGCAAAATAAGTTAACCCCACAAAATAATACTGTTTCTTAAATATTCTTAATTGTATGTATGTGTTTAGAAATGTATGGGTGCATTATAAATAAACATATATTTCTGCATCATACATAACCAAGTATAAACAAATAAATGTATGTGTAAAGTATAGTATAATGTAATATAAGCTCTTTAGAGCCACTGTATGTGTGAATAAGAATATGTAGAAAGTGTATATACTAATGGGAGTAACTGTGAATGACATACCCCCATAGCATATGAGTGTACCCTAGTTAAACTAGTTTAGTACATATATTTTTAAATTGTAACTACAAATTATTAAGTAAGCGTGTTACTACATCTTATATAAGAAACATCCTACATGCATAAGAAACACTTTAAATGTATGTTTATATATATTCAAAGTGTGTACATAAATGTATGTATATATATTTAAAGTGTATACAAAAATAAGTGTGTGTATATAGATATAAATATATATATATACATACAAAACAGATACAACTACTCATTACATTCATACTGTCTCTAAAAGTAAGAGTACAAACAAACAGAACCATAATTCAATAAGAATGAGTAGATAAAAAAGGGGGGATAAAAAGAAAGGTGACATGTGGACAAAGTAAGGGTATAAAAGTATATAAGCTATCTTAATAAATTTCTCAATTTAAGTAAAGAACTGATGGAACAACCCTCATTTAAACCAGGAAAAGCATAGGCATTAAGTCTGATCTGCCATCTCAGTTCTGATGCTTCCAATAGTAACTGTGAAGGAGCACCTCTTTTATTTTCAAGCAACTGGTCAATAACCATAAATTTAAAGAAATGGGGCCAGATTCAGGAAGCCTCCGTGTAAGAGTTATAACTCTTACACGGAGGCTGCAGTGAAACTGTGTGATGTCAGCATGTCATGCATATGCATGAGGTGCATAAGGCATGCTGAATCACACTAGTAACTCTTACACGGTCCGTGTAAGAGAGTAGGGGCGTGTCTGTAGGCTAAGCCCTGCAAGCGGACACGCCCGAAGACTAGAATGGCTGAAAGTAAACAGCCACGAGAGGCCATGGAAATGTGCATAAACACACTACACAACACATGCCCCGATAGACCATCACTGTATAAAGTGAAGAGATGTAATAAAATTAAATTAAAACCTTTTTTTTAAACCCCGTAAATGTTTGCTACTGTGTGCGCCCGTGTGCGCGGGTGTGCTACTAGCGCAATCACAGTTAGCAATCAGTGGAAAAGGATATAAGAACTAAATATGCAAAGCAAGCCAAGAAGTAATAGCTTAGCGGTAGAGTTGCCGGCCTAAGAGTAGGCAGGCAGGGTTCGAGCCCCCACAACAACCTTTTTTTTTTTTTGTAAATAAGCACTAAAAAGCCCCCTGACAGTATTGTACACATGTAAATGTATTCCCTTTTGTAAAATGGATGGAATGAAACGGAGCATATATTCTGAAGTAACACAATAACAAAAATAGTCAGAAATGTACTGATAGGTAAGCTGCTGTGAGACGGAGTGCCCGTAGCTGAGTAGTGTTTAAAAAGCTGTAAACTGCGTGCCTGTTGCTAGGCATCGGTTTAACAGAGTGAAACTGTTTGCAACTAGCTGTGCTTAGCTGAACATGTGTGTCACTAGCCAATTAAGGTTTATCCCAGCGCACACCGTTTGCGCGGCCCCACAAGCTAACTGCCAGTGCGCGTTAGCTCCGCGCAAACGAGCGCAGACCTGGTTTTAAGTGCTTAAAAGTGCTTTTGGCATGTTTGATTGACAGGTCTCATCTCATTTCTGTCAGGAAAATCAAAAATCAGTTGCCAGATTCGAACCCAGGATACCATGCACTAGAGTCAAGGTACTAAACCACTTAGCCATGACAGCAATACCTAGAAATGCAGAAATAGCATATATATGGGATAAAATCCAGAATGGAGCATGATAAAGCATTTTCAGTGAAGTAGATACAATTCCAAAACGGCCAATCAGAGAAATGTGCGGGAAAATCGGCATATATAAGCCCCATAGGCGGGAATACACAGCAGAAACGATTGTAGATCAGAGCTGCAGTCAGAATGAGTGGAGTAGGTGAGGGACGTTGCTTTCGAGCACAGCGTTCGCGCGTTGAGGAGTCCAGATACATGGTCTGGCTCCTTGTCCACCATCACGAGGCCCAACTCATGCAGGGCCAGGTCTCATGGGGAGCATATAGGGCAGAGGCATGGGACCAGTTGGCTCGTGATCTGACCAGTGCTACTGGCATTCCACGCACTGGTGAGCAGGTCCGTCACCACCATGCGGACTTGAAACGACGCAAGCAAGACCAGTTGTCCGAATGGATCCAGGAGGCCCAGGATATGCCCAATGCCCCACTACTGAGTAAGTTACATTTTACTTATGTATGTAAGGATTTCAACTAGCTGATACCATGGAGATGTGTAGTCCAATATTACTTCTTTTGTATTACAGCTGCAGGTGTCCGCTCTATGAATTGCGAGATGCATGCCCGTAGGCTGGTGCGGATGCGCCACCGTGCAGGTTAGTAACCCCACCCAGTACTTGTAAATAAATATTATACTGTAGCATGTATCAGAACACTGCAGTGTATTGATTAAAAGTAATATAATGTGCAAGCAAGATTTGAAAGTCTGCAGGTATGGCTGCAACAAGTTCATCAGTATGCAAGTGTAACTGGAAATATAATTGATAGAATTAAACAGTGCTGTCATACAGATGTCCCACCATTAATTAAATATAGTGTAACCTGCAGTAGTCTCAAGAGTACAGCTTCAGAATCTGAGGTAGTCACATGTGAGATATATCCCCTGTTGAAATGCTGAATCATGACAGAAGTGAGGCTGTTGGAAAGTGTTTGAATCACCACTAGTCTAACATGTGAACAAAGCCTAGAAGTAGCAACCTGAACTGTGAATTTGCAGGAAGTGTGAGACTGACAGAAAGGGTCATGTATGAATAAATAAAGTAGTAATAACCCCGAATATATTAGCCCCAGTGTGTTTCTACAGAACTAAATGCATGTGGGAAGTACAACTTAATATACCAAACTGATTTCAGTGTGTTAGAATCTGGAATGTCTAGCCAAATGCTGTATATGGTGATCACAGTAAACAATTTGCAGATAGAATGAATGATTATCTGACAGACTAAACAGCCATAGTTGTCCCCTGTCCTGTCATCAAAGTGTAGCAGGATGATGTATCTGATCAGATTCAAAATAAGTAGGATAGTGATGTATTTGTAACAGGTGTAGCTTGACAGTCAAATAAAATTTATTTTGAAACATCAGCCTCAACTTAATTGTGTACCTATTATAAATGTAAATCAATGTGTAACATATGAATGTGTCATCACTTTCTATCTCCGCCCAACCCTATAATTCCATATAACAACACCCACTAAATAATGGTATGTGAACATTTCATTAATCATGGACATTTGTCCGTTTCAAAAATATATGCATTTCTGTTCGTGCATGTGCCCTGTTCATACCTGCAAATCTGATGGCCTGTTGCCATTAATCAACCCTGCATGTTGTTTGACTGTGTATTTCTGTTCAAATAATGCATGTGATATTGATATGCCCCTTGTTCAATGGTGTTAATATCTGGGTGTTTGTTTGATGGGAATACCAATGCATGCTGTTACAACTAATCTGAATGGAATACAATGCCACTAACCCAAACTAACATAACTACTCACAAACCTAGAACGCTTGGGAAGGCAGGTCCCAGCGGACCCACCTCTCCCACCTCAGCTGGTGACTGCACCTGGCACTAGTGCCCAGGCCGGACCCCCCTCCGGTGGCCCTGTGCCACCTTCAGGTGGAAGCGCTGCAGGGGATGGGGCCCCCCCCCTCTGCAAGTGTGGCCGGAGGGGTTCGTCCACTCACCCTCCGCGGTGTCCGGTCTGTGGTGCGAAGGGAGATCCAAGACACTGTTCTTGGGCCCCACGCCAGCTCGAGGCTCGTGTGGCACAGCTAACGGCCCCGCCGTTGCCCGCCACACAGCCCCAGCACAGCCCGTCCTGGGCTGTGAAGGAACAGTGGCAACTGCCTATGGGTGGGGATATCAGTTCCACTGTTGCCATCTGTGGGCTCATGCATCTTGGAAATCCCAACCTCCGTCCCCGTCAATTGTGTAACCCCCCCACGTGTGTCATACACCGCCCCTGTATGCGTCTTGTCTGTCTTGTCTGTTAACCTACCCAACCTACCTCCCCAGCTATACCGACTTCCTTCACCTGACATACCACTCTCACCTGAAAAAAAAAAGGGCACTCTGTACCCACAAAAAAATTACGCCCCATACATAGCTGTCCATATCGCACACATGGCTGCTTGACATTGAAACAGTTAATTACAATTGGCTCTACAATTATTAATGTTGTCCTGACACCTCTCTCAGGGGTGAAAGGTTTCTAATGTCTCACCAAAATACATGGAAATGCACAGCTGTTGCTGCCAAAGACATGGGCATCTATGGGCCTTACCTACATCCCTCCTGCAAATCCCACGCTTGTTTCCCTACTGTCTTACCCTCTTTGTGACCCCTTTTTCACCACTTTCCTGTCACCCCTTTTTCTTTTCTTTCAAAGAAATTAGCGGTGTGCTTGTGTTAGCGGAGCTCACTGCCAGTGTGCATCGTGAGCTCAGCAAACAGCAGACCTGGTTTAAAGTGCTTAAAAGTGCCTTTATGGCACTTTGATTGACAGGTCCTGTACTCAGTTTGAAAGTTTGCTAAGAAAAATAAATTCCCACTGTTAGTCTCGAACCCAGAACCTTGGTAACATTAGTCTGTATGACCTACCACTAAGCCATGCCTGCTTTACAAGAACACACTGCTAAAATAAATATAACATGTAATAGTAGGAATCAGTATAAAGGCAATATAGGAGATGTACTATCCAAAGCATGTCAGGTAGAGTTTTAATGGCCAAATTACTGGATTCCCATACTAGTTCAGTGTGAACAGAAACAGCCCTGGTACCTGTTTGCTTGTACATAATAATGTAAGGTAATGTACATATGTGAAGGTATGTATATCTACACATACATATATATAAATATATATTAATACATATGAAATATAGTTGTAGGTCTCAGTAGCCATACACACTCACTACAGGAAATAGTGAAGATATATGCAGCAACCAGAATCTGCAACACAGCCTGGCTCCTGTGAGACCTACTAAGCCCTTTAACTGCTTAAAGATGCCTCCAGCACTTTGATTGATAGGCCCTATACTCAACTCAAAAGCAGAATATGAGCATACTAGTAGGCCCTACCACAAGACCATTGTAACACTAGTCTGTATGACCTACCACTAAGCCATGACTCTCATACAGGAATATAGTGCTAAATAAGTGGAACACGTAATAGTATGAATGAAGATAAAGGCAATATAGTATGTCTACTACCCAAAGCATGTCATGCAGACTTTTATAGTCCCAATTACTGGGTTCCCATACTAGTGTAGTGTTAACAGAAACAGCCCTGCTAATTGTTAGCTTGTACCCAATAATGTCAACTAATGTACATATATGAAAGTATGTATATGTACACAGATATATATATATATATATTTATATAGCAATACATATGACATATAGTTGTAGGTGTCAGTATGCATACACACTCACTATAGGAACAGGCAAGATAAATGCAGCAACCTGAATCTACAACACAGCATGAAGCATGGTAGATGTACTAACCTTCACACTCACAAAACACTGTCAACAGCATACCAGCATGGTCCACGCCCTACAATCTGAAAGGGCAACGCCTATCTCACATACCCTTTTATAGCAGTGTCCTGAAATCACAGTGAGACATGCAATCAGTACACACCCAGCTGCATGCAATTAGCAAATGCTGCCTTACAATTGGTGCAGAGGCCATCACATGGACCTATGCAGATACCTACAAAAGCAATGAGTACCCACACTACACTCATGCAATACATTCATTGCACAAAACCGACAGAGAAAGAGAGAGAGAGACAGAGAGAGAACAAAACAGAACAAAACAGAAATAAAGACAGCCAGCATTAAAACCAGCAGCAGCAGCAGCAGCAAACTTCAAGCAGCACCAGTGACACCAACAGCTGCCACAAACACAGGTAATGCAAAGTAGCAGGTTAATCCTGTGTATACTGTGACACCTCCAAATGTATCATAGTTCACTATCTATAGGTATGTCCATGAGATAGGTTGTGTGTACATAGTCATGAAATATAAACATATGTAATATTGTTGTACATGTGGGCCATAACTAACACTTCCATAGCTTAGAACACAAGGCCAGTTGTGCATATGATGCAGTAGTTCCCAGAGTCAGTAGAGGTTCCTCCTCATTGGTGTGGGACCACTGTGTATGTATGGCACTGTTCAGGTACATATCCTGTAGTATGGCCAGGGATTAATATCAGTCTGTCATGTGGTGCTATGTCCTCCAGGGGTGAATGTAGCACACATCCAGGGATACCATTTCGTAACAGTGATGATATGTGTTCTGCAATGATGAAGTTGGCTCTCACCTGGACATGTGAGAGGATAGGGAGGTTACAGTCATCTGGGATAACTAATAACACGTGTGTAGAACAATGGGGGGGGTACCTGCACCTAAACTGTCTGCAACAATGTTGGCAATATCTGTGCATTTGGTGAATGTGAAGCATCTTAACACTGCAGACAACAGATGCCTTCCCGTCATGTGAATCTGCCTTGTGCTGCAGTAGCCTCCTACTATTGTTATACAATATGCCTGTATCTGTAGTCCACTGGACAGGATTAATAAGTGGTGTGCAGTTGTTCTGGGTTAGATAACTGTGCGCACAGTACATGCAGTATGTGGGATGTCTGTGGTACGCATATGCAAAGGTGCTGGCGGTGTGTGTTGTGGCTTCCACTGGCCCAGTGGGCTGCATGGATAGCATCACTGTCATAACTACTGAATAACTGTGTAATAACATGCATACATAGCAAGGTAGTGTACTGTGCTTGTGGTGTTTAGATATGTATATCCAGGCTGAGTAATGTGTGTCCACATCACAGGGTTGGATGGCAGCACACATCCAGTATGTATGGATGAACACCCAGAATGTGTCAGACGTGTCACCTGTGCAGAAGTATCTGGCCATTACCTGTGCATCCCCCACAACACACACACATGCAACATATGGCAGATGTACTATAGCAGTACACACATGTTCATAGGTTCATACTAGGCTATCTGCCCGAGGGCATTTACAAGCCTAGCCCATCGTTTTGTGGCTTACGCCACCCCTTTAGTATGGGGAACCATACCCATTATTTTGCTGTGCCTCTGTCGAGCAGTGACACGGAGGTAATCCCTGGGGTATATCTGCGATCTCCCATCCATTGGTCAAGATTTCTCTTGAACAAGGCTAGCGAGGTGCTCTGCCTCACATATACCGTGATTTTGTTCCACAGCATAGGGAGTCTTTGGCTGATGAATCTATCCCTCCAGCATGTCCTATTAATAGCCGTGTCGAGGTTTAAGTCTCCCGCCCTTGTGGGTCTGATGGGTCTAGGTTTATTAGGTGAAGCATATTCATCAAATCTGGGTTTGACATGGCCTTGTATGTTGGGCAAAGGTCACCTCTGAGCAAGCGGTAAGCGACTGAATAGAACATACATGGACATGCTGGAAGGGCAAATTCCTAACTGAGAGGCTCCCTTCACTCTGTAATGAGCTCGAACAGTTGAGAATGAACAGTTCATAGGTTCATACTAGGCTATTTGCCCTAGGGCATTGGTAAGCCTAGTAGAATGTGTTTGTCTTTGCCACCCAATCACATCTTATGCTGCTATGCCCTTGTCCGACTTTAGTATACTTTGCCTCTGTCTAACAGCGACATAGAAGTGATACCTGGGGTACAACTATGATCTCCATCCACTCATCCAGATTCCTATGGAAGAGAGTCAATGAGGGACTCTGCCTAACCAGTAGTGTGAGCTCATTACAGAGTGAAGGGAGCCTCTCGGTTAGGAATATGGCCCTCCAGCATGTCCATGTATGTCAGTGCTGAGGTCCAGCTCTCCTGAGCATGTGGCTGTATGGGACTCTGATTGCCTGAGGTGCATCACGTTCATTACTGCTAGGTAGGACATGGCTGTATATGGCATGCACAGATTGCCTCTGAACAGGCAGTATGCCACTGAGTCCAGCTGGATTCACTTTACCTGGGCAGCATATGACATCTGTGTCAGCCATTGCATCCCCTTGATGATGTACTGTTGTCCTGTACCAGTTGCTGTAGGTGTCTGGTTAGGTACATCCCAAAAGGTGCATTGTACACAATTATAGGCCTGATGATGGATGAGTACAGAGGCACAATGACCTCCCCTGCCATACATGTGAATCAGTCATGATTAGCTGGGCTATATAACATGTCTGTCAATCCACGTTGGCCATGTGGTAGACAAATGACAGACCGCTACCATGTTTCTTCCCAGGTCCCCAACCACGTCTTCTGTACTCAATGGCCTAACACCTATGTTGTACTGTGCCACCAATGTCGAGGTGTGGGAATCTGCATTGAATACTGATACTCCCCCTCCCTTGTTCAAGTGTTGTGGCCGACAAGAATGGTAACAGCTATAACGTGGTAGTACTGGTGTGCTCCTGTGAAACCTGAAACAGGTTCATGTTACTGCACAGATATCGATGTCCAGAATGCTAGGTAGGGTTTTGGGTGCGTGCATCCTTGGGTCTAGACGTCCAGTGTTGAGTAGCATCACTCTTACTTCCTCATCCTTTGTGATACAAATGGATGTGGGTTTGCCTTATGAGCCTTGCCTAATACAGGCACTATGGGTGTAGCAGGAGGCTCCACCAAATGTCAATAGGACTGTGGTGACAGGTGCAAGCTGTCCCTAGCAAAGCATACCACCCCAAGATGGCAGGCATTGGCACACCTGTGAATGACACCAGTATGTCAGTCAGTTGTTGGAAGGGATCATCGTGCCTTGATATTGTGGCATTGTTCTAGGTGAGGGTAGGATGCTACTCAAGGTCAGGGTCAAACTGTCTCGGGCTACGTGCTCAGAGAGCTCTGTAATGTCTCATGTCATGTAGTCCAGGGAGGAATGTGTCAGGCCATTCACAGCAGCATGGACATTGACTGAGTCATACCTGTACCTGCCTTGGGGTTACCTGACTGTTTGTGTTATGTGGCAGTTCATAGTGCCTGACAGCCTGCACACCGTGACCCTCACCTCGTTAAGCCTGGTGAACGTGATGTGAGTGTGCCTGATGATAGAGGCACCTAGTACAGGTGTATGAGGTGTGTTGTTAACTGTTAATGGCTGTGAGTGTTCAGCACATTGGCTTTGTGTGATATGTGTTGCACATGTTCGTTTATGTGGTAGTGGTTGCCTGGATGTCTGCTTAGGAGGTCTCTGCTGCATAGGCAGAGCTGTGGTCTGAGCCTACAAGTATGATCATGTGTGATCATGTGTTAGGTCCGCTGTTGTGGTAGGTCTACGTGAGACTGGAAGTGTAGTGAGTGATCCCCTTGCCACGTGACTGGTTATGGCAGTATTGACTAGACAGAGCCTAGCCTCCAGTCTGGTATATGGTTGCATCACTCACATGAGTTTGAATTTGTTGTTAGGAGGAGGGGTTGTCTGTGTACATGCATCTGTTCTAACATTGTCTCTGGAGTACCACACTCACCAGCTGGACTGAGGAGGAACTGACAACTGACCTCTGGACATGCTAGAATACTATTGTGAACTCTGTAATCACTAATGATTGAAAACAAGGTCCAGTGGGGAGTGAGGGTGTACTGACATTACCTACAACTGCTGACTGATATAAAAGCGTCAGTGAGCAAATGCCAGGTAACCTAAGTGCAATGTGTCACAATGAAGTAAATGCAACAATGACAAGCAGTCACTTGCTGTCATGTGTAACATGGAAGTACGTACAGTAAGCAATGCAGATAACAGTAGTGAGTCACAGATGTGTTGCAAAGATGTGTACTATGTGGATGTAGCATACCAGTGAAATAACAAGCTAACAGATAACAAGCATATAAACAAAGGTAGATGCAGGAGGCCTGGATGTAGTGTTTGCTACAACAAACAAGGTGTAGCAATGTCAGTAAGATACAGCTCAGATATGCAGGCACTATAAACCTGAAACCAGATGTCCCCAGCTATGAATGGCAGAGTACAGCCTATTGTCACACATGGGTGCAGACCAGAAACCTCGTTAATGTTAAATAACTGGCCTGAAGGCCAACTGCCTATACCAGAAGTAATACACTTGTACACTGGGCCCACAATCAGCAGTTCCCAACTTCAATGGATGAAAGATATGTGTCCTGCCACCACAGTGCTTGCCACCAACCTCCCTAATGTAAAACAACTGGTCTGAAGGCCAAGTACTTAGTACAAATGACATAGAATGATAGCTACACTGTAATCAGATTTTAACCAATCAGTAATAAGTAGAAGTTAACACTACCTGTATAGAATGTGTACCATGTATTGTTGAGATACTATGCTGATAACCTGTTTGTGTACCTTTCCAGATAGACACGGCACCTAAACGGAATCCTGCCTACTCTGCTGCAGAGGATGACGTGATCCACCAGAGCCTGGTGCGTGACTATGCCATCCTGTTCTCACGCACCACCCAGAATCAGCAGGAGAGGTCTGCACTGTGGCAAAACCTTGTTAGCAGGATAAATGATGTTGGCATGCATGATAGGACATATGAGCAGGTGAGACATCACTGCAGTGATTTGATAAGAAATGTCCGCCAGCGTGCTGCAGATATCCGCAGGCAACAGGCTGCCACAGGTGGGGGGGGTGGCCACACATCCCCCCCTCACCAGACAGGAGGGGCTACTGCTAAGTGTTGTGGATCCAGCCCCAGAACAACAGCAACCATCATGCATCCTGATGGAGGTTGGATCCACACAGCAGCAAGATAGCGTGCGTGCAGGTAAGATGCCATATTCATTTATTGTTATTACTTTTACATTTGTTGACCCAGATAGTCTAGCTGGATATAAGTTCATTTTCAGTAGAGGCCTGTGGAGAAAAGCTCCACACATAACGTAATAAAGGCAGACAGACAAGTTGTCATTACAGACAGCCAACATAATAGAATTGTACACCAGCCTGTTAATTAAATCAACATACATGTAAGGAAGTCAAACAGTTTAGAGTCATACACAATGTACCGTTGGTTTCAAAGCAATCCTACCTAAAGCATAATGGTTATGCAATAAGGCAAAAGCCATATACATAATAGTTAGGGCTCAGAAGGGTAGAAAAGTAGAAGGAGTATGACAGATACAATGATATGGAAGAGGCAGGAGTCAAGAAGGGAAGTGAGGAAAAGAAGGAAGACAGTCAAGAGGAGGTGGGAGGGATGGGAGAAGTAGGTCAGAGCATAGAAGGACATCAAGGTGAAAGAAACAGGGTAGAAGCTAGTTTCTATGCACAATGAGGGGTTAAAGGTGAAGAGAGGGTAGGGAGAGGGACGTTAGCCTGGACTCCAAGAAGAACAAAGCCAGTGGGTTTGGAAGTACAATTTGAGTTGACGTTTGAAGAGAGGTAAGGGTGAGATTAGAGTTAACTCCTGGTATGTACATATGACTGTATACACACGATAAACTTGTAAAATCCACAAAAAGCACAAAAGTGAAGAGCAGGAACACGATGAGAGATAGCTTAAAATGAATCACGATTACACGCTCCACCTTTCAGGCCGATTATCGACGGGAGGGGTTCAGCTACTTACGCATGTGCTAGATACGTGGATAGTATTATCAAGCCTCTTTTACAGCAAGAGGCACACATTTGTAAGGATTCCTGGTCCTTCCTGAAAAATATTAGTAAGGTGGAATATAGTGAGGACTTGACGTTTGTCTCCATAGATATAAAAGATCTTTATACGGTCATACCGCAGGAAACTGGCCTTAGTTGGGTCAGGGAATTCATGGTTGCTAAGAAGGTAGAAGATAACATCATTTACTTAAGTGAGACACTTTTGGAGTTGGTTTTAACTAACAACTTCTTTATTTTTGAGAACACTTTCTACCTTCAAACATCAGGTGTCGCCATGGGTTCACCCTGTGGGGGTTCTTTCGCAAATGCTGTTTTAGCTTTCTGGGAAGCTGAATACCTATTCAAGGATAGTTTTTTCCAGCAATATGTCTCTTGGTACACAAGGTACCAAGATGACATTTTATGTATTTGGAAGGGCCAAAAAGAGCTCATCCCACTATTCATTGAAAGGATGACTAGCATGACTGATTTTCTACAGTTTACTTTCAATGTAGGAGACACTGAGATAAATTACCTGGATGTCATGTTAATAAAGGACATACATAAGAGTAGATTAAAAAGCATTATTTATAGAAAGCCGACATACTCAAATAGTTTGTTGCACTTTTCTAGTAACCACCCCTACTATCAAAAGAGATCGGTCATCAAGGGCCAGATAGTGAGGGCAGCACGTATGGTAACTGAAGATCACGATTTTCATGCAGAATGCAACAAACTTAAGAACATGTTCTTGACAAGGGGTTACCCTTTAAGTTTAGTAAATAACATCATACTAGAAGTATCTAACAAACGTAAGGATGGTTATTTCACACCCCTTCTTCCCAGTAGCACTACAGCAGAAGCGATTTCTGGAACTATTGAAATCGCAAACACTTCATATACATCAAGTCCATCTAGTAATGACCTCATAAAAAAAGACAACTGTATTGTGTCTTTCATACACACTTTTTCCTTGGATTTTCAAAAAATCAAGGAAATTATCAATAAAAATTGGGATGTCATTAATCATGATAATACACTTTCCAATATTTTAGGTACAAGACCTAAACTAACCTACAGGAGAGGTCAAAATCTTAAAGCTATTTTAGAAAGACCACCTAGTAGGTTTATTTCGAACCGACCACATGGTATGCATAAATGTGGTGCTTGTGCCCAATGTAAATTTATTAAGGTGGGACCACAATTCACTATTAACAACAAAACTTATAAGGTGAATAATTTTTTCAACTGTGAATCCAAATCAGTTATTTATGCTGCTCTTTGTAACCAATGTAAAGCATTTTACATTGGCAAGACGGAGCGCAAATTGAAGACCAGGATATATGAACATATGTATGCTATAAGTAAGCAGGACGTTAACAATGCTCTAGCCAAGCATACAATGGAATGCACAGGGCACACTTTTAATTTTGTTATTGTACATCAAAGGATGCCTGAAGTTAGAGGTGGTCCTTGGCAAATCAAACTAGAAATCGACGAACTCATGTGGCAAGTTCGCACTAGGGCGCACCTCACACCAGGTATCAATGACAATTTGTCCATAAAGTGTGTGCTCAAGTGGTTATCATATAACCGATAATACAATTAATGAGTTGTAATTTAGTCAAACATGTTTCTATGCACTTTTTTAAGTTTTGCGTATGATATGGGTCCGTTGTAACAACATAGACTAATGGACACATACTTGGAGGGAATTTGCTTCCTGTCACTTTTATGCTAGGGGTAATATAAATTTATTTAGCGGTCCAGCTTGTATACACATATATTTCTTATAAGACCACTTAGTACTTGTTTTATCGGTTTTGTATATTACATTTAATTTTCATAGAGCAATATATGGTATACCCATGTAATGGTCTAAGATTGGGCTTAACTTTTCATTAACTGTATAGTGGACATAAAAAGCACATTTTTAAAAAAACTGCCTTTAGTAAATGCATTTCCGCTTTAATGTTCCTATGGTAACAATGTATTTAGGAAATGCACTTCATGTCAATTGGTACAGCAAATTTTATAATATTATATAAGGCTTTGCCATACACTCTTATGCTGTTTGTCTGAAGAAGGCTGGAGATTGCTCTGGCCGAAAGCGCTTACATTTTATTTGGATTTAATAAAATCAGTGATTCATTTTAAGCTATCTCTCATCGTGTTCCTGCTCTTCACTTTTGTGCTTTATGTACATATGACTGTTCTGTACGCTGTTACTTCATGCACGCATAAGGTGTGCATGTGGTATGTATCTGTCATCATGATATATATACAGACATGATGTGCAGCTGATGTGTATAAGGGAACTAGTGTACTACTGTACTGTATCATGTGCAAAATGAATGGCACACATGTGCCCACTGACATTACTCTCTTCACACTTCCAGGTCCCTCCCATGTAGCAATGAGGCAGGCCATACATGCTGGTGAGTCTTTTTAAAATTATCTGTAAAACAATTTATAAAACTAGGAAGAGTAGTGTAACTCTGTAGTAGACATGCTTTTGACTGTGTTCACAATAACTGTAATTGACAGGTAGTAAATTGAGTAGTGTAACACGGTACTGATGTGTGTGTTTACTGTGGGGTGTGCATGTGTGCAAGTGTGCCTGTGCCCAAGTGTGCATGTGTGTTAGTGTCCATGAGTGCATGTGTCCATTTCTGAATGTGTGCATTAGTATTGAAGTGCATCTCTTTCAAATATGTATTGAGACTGTAATCTGTGTTCCATGTTTTCTCCCGTAGGTTCTGGTGCTGCTCTGGTGACCTGCAGCAGGGAACCTGAATCTTGTGCCCCAGGTACTGATGATGATGAAATGTCTGTAATGGTGCAGGAAGGTGTGTCTGGGTCCGCCATTGGTCAGCCAATTGACAGTACACAGCTTTGAACCCCGTCAATGCGCACTGTCATCCTGCCGTTACATCCTTTGTCACCATTGTCCCTAGGTGATGGACAGTCAGCAGTGGGTATAGATCAGGGTAATGTGGTACCTGTGGTACATGCATCCTCACAAGGCAGCCATGTGCAGAGGCCTCCAATGGTACCACGCAGACAGTCGCCCATGGGTTCTCGTGGGGGCATCCGTGGCCGTACTGCCTCTGGCCGACGTGCCCAAGGAGGTATGTCAACCTCCACTATGTTTAGAACTGTCATGCAGGCACAGGCACGTATGGAAAGGTACACCATACAGGGTCTGAGGGAGCTGAGAGCATGTCGCATAGCCATGACAGACGGCATGCATGATGTTGCGAATGCTATCCGTAACTTCACAGATGTCGTTGACAGACGTTGTGGGGGCATAGAACAGCTGCTCCACAACCAGATGTCCATGGGCCAGGGCGATGGTGTGCGTTTGTGACGTCGACGTGGCATTATGCCAGCAAGAGCACCAGCTGGCAGTGGCCGCGACGACAACAGGCCCACTCACGCTCAAGTGCCAGCACCAGCCCCAGCAATGCTGGGTCTGTGCTGTCATCCAGACGCCCAGGAGACCACGCACGCGTGGCTCTGGACAGTCCCAACAGGGAACTGTGTCCAGTCAACACACCCCTGCTTCCGATGACAGTACCCAGTCTGGGTTAGTACGGATACGCCGTAGCACCCCTGCCAGGCACAGGTACCGTGTCCGTGCCCACAGACACTGATCTGGATGACCTGACAGGTGCAGTCTGTGGCTGTCCACAAAACCCTGTACATGGCAGCCATTATGTGGGACTGTGTGCTTACACACATGCAGAAACCTGGAAACCTAACACCTAGGGCAAACCCATACACACACACACTGCACCAACAACAGTCCACCCTGTACTGCTGCCCCTCACAAACACACATACACACACATGTCAATTGGTGTTACCAGTGGCCGGCTTGGGCATACCTAACCCACACCCTGTGCATATGATGACACTGTGCCACCTCCTGCATACTACAACATCGGTGCAGGTAAAGGTAAACACGTTGCTGATGCACAGGGTGACTACATAGATGTGTATAAGTAGTAACATGTTGGTAACTGTTGACTGTTGCAGTATAAATGTGTGTATATCCCAGCAGTCCTGCTGCAGTAACTGTATGAATGTCCTCAATTGTTATCTGCACCCATACTACTTAACAAAGTGTACCAGCTGCACACCATCACATGCTAACATTGACTATGGCAATGCGCATCTTGTGCTGTTATGTAGATTCAGCTACATGTATCTGTTCTGTCACACATGCATCTATACACCCTGCTACCCACACAGATGCACACACTCACCTGCCATTCCCATTATTTATCACCCTACATGAGTAGCTGTTGATACATGACAGGTACACATTTCAGAAGTGCACTATGTTGTTTTTCTACTGGCATCCCCTTCTCTACCTGTACTCACAGGGTTCAGGCAACCTCATCAGTTGGAAGATGTAATGTGCATCAGGTACTGTAGTACCCTGATTGCCACAGCAAACATGTTTCCCATACGGAAATGCACACACAGACACATCCCACATCCACACACTTGCCACATTCAGGCTTCAGAACACTATCTAGGTATATTCGGGTACATGTGCGTGTTACAGTAGCATGTAACACTATACTGAGTACTGGCAGTTAGTTGTCTGTTGTCATGTTGTCTGTATAGAATAAAAGAATTGTTTGATTATCCTACTCCGTTTTGTGGACATTACTTGAAGAAGTGTTACCTTACATGTGTTATCAGTACCACCACCTTCTGTTTTGTAGTTTTGTTTGTATAGGGTGCTATCAACATCACTGCTTGTTAAGGGTAATGACCACCCTGCAGTGCATAGCCCCATGTGGCAAAAGCCACATCCCACCCCATCATTGTGCACACACACTAACCCCACCAACAGTAAAACACATACTTTCTATTTGCAAGATTCAAACCCATGCCTACCTGTGCAATGACAGTAGAAACAGACACATTAGCAGAGTGTGCTATTTGCAGTAGTTGGAGAAATCTTTACTAATGCTGTACTTAGAGGGTGCTGACATCATCTGTGTGTAGGAGGAGGGATGTGCACCCTGTAGTGTGTTCTCCCAGTTGGCAAAAGGCAGTTAACCCTCCCAGCATAGTGCACACATAAACCACACTCATACTAACACACATACATTCCCTTTGCAGGATTCAAACCCCTACCTAGCTATGTTAAGACACTACAAACGGACGCATTAGCGCAGCGAGCTATTCACATTACTGGGGGATTTCTTTTCCCCTGATATACTTATAGGGTGCTGACATCATCAGAGTCTAGAAAGTTGTGGTGTGTTTTCCCAGTTGCCAAAAGGGATGTTTCTTTCATACACACTTGTCCCCCCTTCACACACACTTGCCACCTGCTGGATTCAAACCCCTACTTAACTATGTTATGACACTACAGACGGACGCATTAGCACGGCGCGCTATTCGGATTATTGAGAGAATCCTTTTCTCCAATATACTTATAGGGTGCTGACATCATCAGAGTCTAGAAAGTGGAATGATCATCCTGTGGTGTGTTTTGCCAAAAGGGATGTTTTTTTCATATACACTTACACACACACTTACCCCCCCTTCACACACACTTGCCACCTGCTGGATTCAAACCCCTACCTAACTATGTTATGACACTAGAGATGGACGCATTAGCACAGCGCGCTATTCGCATTACTGGGGAATTTCCTTTCCCCTGATATACTTATAGGGTGCTGACATCATCAGAGTCTAGAAAGTGGAATGATCATCCTGTGGTGTGTTTTCCCAGTTGCCAAAAGGGATGTTTCTTTCATACACACACACTTACCCCCCTTCACACACACTTGCCACCTGCTGGATTCAAACCCCTACCTAACTATGTTATGACACTAGAGACGGACGCATTAGCACGGCACGCTATTTGGATTACTGAGAGAATCCTTTTCTCCAATATACTTATAGGGTGCTTACATGATCAGTGTCTAGAAAGGGGGATGAGCATCCTCTGGTGTGTTTTCACATTTGCTAGGGGTAACATTTGGACCAAGTGTGTGAGCATGCCCAGTTCAGCCTTCCTGGCATGTTGTGTGAAAGATGTCTCATTTATCTAAGTGTGTGAGCATGCCCAGTGTGGGCTTTACATATGTTGAACTCTGCAGCCCATCACATTTGTGGATGAGTGTGACCTTCAACAAATACCTGAAGTTTATGGTTGTGTGTTCTGTGCCATGTTGTGTAGTTACTGTCCGAATGCTTTTTGTGTGAACAAAACAGGGAGTATACTGTGCCTGCAGGTTTTGCATGGGATACTTTGCACACAATTGTCAACATCCGTTCATACTGACCTAACACTGTAGCACTGTCTAGTGTAGTGTTTCAGTACTTTCACTGTGGTGGTCAGTATCCTGGCCTTTAGTCCTATCACTGCTTTACATTTCCATAGTGTGCACAACAGCCTGGTTAGGGTCCAGTTGTGCACATCTGCACAAAGGCAGTGCCTCTACAGACCCTGTTAATTGCTGCCCCATAAGCTTAACAAGTGTAGTCTGCAAATCTATGGAGAGGATCATAACTGAGCTCATAAACAAAGATATAGGGGACATGCAGACATTGTACCCATCCCATTTTGGCTTGGTCAGGGGCAGATCATGCCTTTTGTACTGGGTTGACATCTTCAAATTGGTCACTTAGGCCATTGTTGGGGAAAGGCAGTCCATACAGCCTACCTTGGCCTTGCAAACACTTTCAACACAATACCCCACTCAGGTATTGTGGAAAACCCTAACAACTGAAATGTAAACCCATATGTCACAAGATGGGTTGCAAACTGGCTTAAGGACGGGACCCACAGGGTTAGAGTTGCTGGCACTATGTTAGACTCCAGGCTGGTCACAGGTGGTGTCACACAGGGCTCAGTCCTTGGCACCCATTGTTTGCCATGTACTTCCCAGAAGTACAGGCCAACATGGGAGGACTTTGGATGACAATGTTAGCAGATGACTGCACACTGGGCACCATAGTGGACAGTGCATCACACACAGATATCCTTCAGAAGGGACTTACAGTAACTGATAGCTGGTGCCAGGGCCATGGCCTGAAGTCAGAGTGCACAACATGTGTAGACATACCCTTCAGGAAAAGCAAGGTGACCCCAAGCTACCATATAGGTGGCAATCCTCTAAGCACAGAGGAGGTTATCATGGACCTGGGGACCCAGGTTAACAGTCGCCATTCTTCTGAGACTCACATTGCTAAAGTGGCTAGGAAGACCTTCTACATTGCCCACCTGATCAGGCTGGGATTCACATCCAGATCTAGTGGGTCATTGTTCCCCTGTACTCTTCACTTATCAGACCGGTGATCGAGTCGAATGCCCTATTCTGGCTGTATCTCACACAACATCTGCAGCAATTGGAGACACCCTGACTGTCCCCACCTAAAGGATCAAGGAACCCCAACAGCTGTCATATGCTGCCAGATTGACGACACTCACACTCTATTCACTCACATACCGTCTGCTTAGAGGTGACATGTGCCTGACATGCGAGGCCATGTCCAAACAGAGATTAATGGGCATGCTCCACCTCAGACTCAGAAGATCCACCTGAACCACTAGTGCAGGTGACTTACACCTTAGCAGGGATGTATGTTGGACATGTTGGAGGGATGGAGTTATCACTCGGAGACTCCTATGCTGTGGAATACAATCCTGGTCCATTTGAGGCAGAGCACCTTGCTGGCTGTGTTCAAGAGGTATCTTGACCTAATGCTAGTCGGAGAATGTGTTTGTCCATCAACACATTGTAAGCGTAGTTCGACATGTCATATGTCTTGTTTAGTATACTGTGCCTCTGTCTACCTGTGACATAACATTGATACCCAGGTAAACCTCCCATCTCCCATCCACTCATTAGGATTCCTGTTGAGGGGACTCAACCAGTGTCTCTATGGACAACCTGTACTGGTAGTTTACTCATGTGTGGGGGTGGCTTCTGTGTTTTGGATAATGCAGTACAGCCTGTCCTATATATGTCAGTGCTGGGGTTCGGGTCCCTCATGTGCATAGCTCCCTGCCATTCAGATTGTACAAGGTGCAGCATGTGCATTGATTCCAGCTTGGACATGGCTTTCTTCATCAGGCACAGCTTGCATCTGGGTGGACAGCATGGCAGTGTGTGGAGCTGCACTCTGTTTAATCAGACTACACATTACATGTGTTCCAGCTCTGTCATACTCCTGGTGAGGTACTTTTGTGGACTTTACAGGTGTTGGATGTGTGTGCATGAGGTACACCCCACAGGGGCTGTTGTGGTCATTTCTAATGCTGATGAAAGATAACTGCAGAACCAGAATGACCTCCCCTTAGTTAGATGTCAGACAGCATGGACCATACAATCACAACTGAAAACAGGACCCTCTCCACAAAGGGAAAGTGTCCTGTCTGGTGGACCCCAGCCATAAACAAACTGTATGACAGATGAGGGTTACTAATGCAAGACAGAGCTACATCTCTAAAAGGGAAGACAGCTGTGATCAGCACTAGTAGAAAGCTACATTATCTCATAAAGACATGCAAGGTCAACTTGGGGACATAAATCACCAAAGACAATGAAGGTAACCACACTGCTTTCTTCAGTTATGTCAGACACCTGGTTGTGAACCCTCGGATATGCTCAGAGTTGGTACACAACAACATATATTCCAGTGACCTGACAGATATTGGCAACATTCCGGACAGCTTCAGTGCGATTTACCCCTCCCTCACCCCCAAAACAAGATAGTTATCACTGCTGTATGTAACCTCACTGTCATCTTGGATGTCCATGTGAGAGCCACACTCAGCAAAGACAAGTACACAGCATCCATGGGACCTGCTGGTATCTCCAGTTGCATGCTATGTGAACTCCAGAAGGGCTGGACCCATATATACAACTGCTATTTAACCTTAGTCTTGCTACAGGATATGTACCTGAACACTGGCATACGGCAACAGTGGTCCCACTCCACAAGGGGATGCCTCCACAGACCATGGCAACTACCACCACACAGGCTTAACCAGCCTTGTCTGCAAAGATATGGGAGGAGTCATGGAGCTCTTACACAGACACATTACTGACCTACGGACCCTTGTTCCCACCTAGTTCAGCTTTGTACAGGGCAGATCCTGCCTTTGCACCTTTGCACCCGAAAAGTACCTACCATGAAGATCAGGGTTCTTCAACACATGTCATATGCTTCCAGAATAGAGGAAGTCCAGCTTTGTTCAGTGTCATACCGCATACTTACAGGTGACCTATGCCTGACATACAAGACCATGTCTAATCAGGATTTGGTGGACATACTCCACTGCAAGCAATCCAAATCCACCAGAGCCATGAGAGCTGAGTATTTGAACCTCAGCACATACATGTATAGGACATGCTGGAGGGACAGAGTCATAACTCAGAGGCATCTCACACTCTAGCAGAGTATCCCAGTTCATGTTTGACAGAGTCCCTCACTGACTCTCTTCAGGAGACATCTGGACAACTGCATATGAGACAGAGGCACAGACTAGACAGAGACACAGTCATGTTATTCAATTACGTAAGGGGGGTCATAATGTGTCACTACTAAGTCAGAGGCACAATATTCAGAATCTATTCTGTACACTTATTACCACTATAAGGGGTGGCAATAGCCACATCACTATGGCTAGGCTTATACATGCACTAGGGCAGATAGCCTAGTAGTACACTATGACACTATGAAACACCGGTGTATGTGTAGCTATTGTCAATCAAACAGTATGATGTGGCTTGGGGGGCTTGATATCTCCCTGTATTCCAACATTGTTTTGTCTATTCCTTCTAGCATGTCTAGGGATCAGTTGCTAGTGTCCTCTCCTGCTCAGCTGGTGAACCTGGGAATATTGAGGCACTGTTACAGTTGCCTCATGTACACTGACAACCCTCTCCTTCTGCCATAAAACACACATACATGTGAGAGATGCAACTATATAGCCAAAGTGGAGGCTGAGCTCTCTCAACATAGGACTAGCAAGACCAGAGAGGGGTGAAGGTAACCACACACACATCTTTAATCCAGTCTCACATGGCACTGTCACAACTTAAGATCATACACATAGACACACAGAGACACTCGGAGGCTCTGATCAGAAGTCTACCAGAATGGCGGTGGCCACCACAGCAGACACTCACACAACTGCCTCCACAGGGCACAGCACATGCAACACATTGACCACAGAGTTGGTGTGCCAAACAGTCACAGCCCTTAAGGCCAAACACAATGCCGGACACACTTGTCATAGGTGACTCCATAGTCAGACACACTGATGTCCCACTCACCAGATCAGGTACAGAGGAGGTCACAGTAAGCTGCCTATCGGGCACTGGAATCCACCACATAATGCAAGCACTCAGGTCACTAAACTGCAAGTACAGGTCTGACCCAGTCATAATCCATGCTGGTGTGAGCGACCTGAGATGTACCTCCCTGGACTACATGGAAAGAGACATAGAGGATCCCTCTGATTATGTAGGCCAGGCAGGTATGACCCTGACCTTCGGCAGTATCCTACCTTCACCAAGTATGATGCCACATAAACAGAGACAAGATGATCAGCTGTAGTATTTTGCTTAGACTATGGTGTCATTCTGAGGGGGTCCAATGTCTGTCTGCCTGGGATGACATGCTGGACAGGCCATGGTGATTTGCAAGGGACGGCTTGCACCTGTCACCCCTGGGCTTCCGGATTTCAGATGATGCTCTTGCCACCCCATTGTGCCTTTTTTATGCAAGACTCAGATTCTACACCTACCACCCTAGAACACAGTAAAGGAAAGACACTAAGGGTAATGCTGCTCAATGCCCAAGGTCTCAACCTCAAGCTGCACACACTCTATGCCCTTCTCAGTATGTAGCACATTGATGTCTGTGCTGTGCCTGAAACCTGGTTCACAGCTTCTGACAGCACCCCGGCACTATCGGGTGTTACCTCATATCATGCATTCTGGCACCAGCATCCCGACAACACCAAGAAGGATGGTGGGTGTCCATATTCATCAAGGACACCCTCACCTCATGGTTGGTGGCAACACACGATGCATCAGAGACCATCCAGGTGCCAGTGACCGTAGGCAAGACTGCTCTGCAGTTTGTAGCATGTTACATGCCACCGCTCAAACTCAGGTACCTCACACAGCTATCCTGCAAACACTGAAGGGGATAAATGTATCTCAAAACACCATCCTACTGGGTGATTCCAACTATCCACATATAGACTGGGATCACTAATCATGCCACAACACTCTAACACAAAGGTTCCAAGAGTTCATACACTGAAATGCCATGGAACAACTGGTCCCAATCCCCTCAAGTGGAGGCAACATACTAGAACACATCATCACGAACATGGGGTCACACTGTTCAACACCAGACATATACCCATCATTGGTGAGATCAGATCATGGACTATTCTCAGTGGGAGTCCACATCCCACCCACACCCCAGATGGGAAATGAAACGGTGAAGACCTTCTCAAATGCCGACTTCACATTTCTGAGGACTGGTGTGGTCTCTTTCAAGGCCCCCAGGCCAGCAGACACCATTACCCAAGCCACTGTATCACTTAGAAATGCCTTCTACCAGCACCTCCAGGACTGCATGGTTCAGGCAATCCCAAATAATAATGACTCTTTGTACCACAGGCAAGCATCCAGTCTGGTGGACCCTAGCCATAAACAAGCTGTACAACACAAGGAAGGAGCTACTACAAGATAGAGCGTAATCCGTGGGGGAAGGCACCCTGCTCATTGTGAGTAAAACACTGGGTTCCCCATACAATCATCCGAGGCATGTTTTGAGAGTAAACCCACTCAGGACTCCAGGGACAATCATGAGGCCTTTTACCTATGTTTGAAATCTGGGAGGAAACTCCCAGATATGCTCAGACTTAGTTCAGAATAATGTTGATATCACTGCACCTACAGACATTGGCAACATACTGACTGACAGGTTCAGTGCAGATTTCTCCCCTCCCCAACTGGGGGTATGTACCAGAGGATTGTAGCCCCAAACATCTCCACTGCTGGGGTGGGAACTGCTCAATCCAAGGCAGAAAACACTTTATCCATGGGACCAGATGGTGTCCCCAGTTGTGTGCTCCATGAACTCAATGAGTAATTACACCCGCAGTTAGGGCAGCTGTTTAATCTTAACCTCACCTCAGGATATGTTCCCAAGGAGTGGCATACAGCAATGGTGGACCCACTTCACAAAGGAGGTGCCTCCACCAACCCCAGAAACTACCATCCCATCAACTTGACAAGCCTGTTCTGCTAAGCTATGGAGAGGATCATAATGGGAATTCTAAATGAAGACATAGGGGACTTGCAGACATTGGATCCAATCCAGTTTGGCTTTGTCAAGGGCAGATCATGCCTTTTAAACTTGGTTGACTTTTTCAAAACACTCACCCAGGCCATTGACGTGGGCAAGGCAGTCCACACAGCCTACCTTGACCTGGCAAAGGCTTTCGACACAATACCCCACTCAGGTATCATTGAAAACATCACCAGCTTAATTGTGAACCCATACTTCACAGCATGGGTTGCAAATTGGCTTAGTGACGGAACACACAGGGTCAAAGTTGCTGGTGCCAGTTCACACTCCAGAGCTGTTACAAGTGGTGTCCCACAGGGCTCAGTCCTGGGCCCACATTTGTTCAGTATCTACTTTTCAGAAGTACGAGCAAACACAGGAGGATTATGGCTGACAAAGTTTGAAGATGACTGCAAACTGGGAAGCATAGCTGGAAACCCATCTGACACAGACATCCTTCAGAAGGGTCTCATAGACACAGATAACTGGTGCCACGGCCATGGCCTTACATTAAACACTAAACAATGCATAGCCATACCCTTCAGGAAGAACAAGGTTACCACTACTTCCCATCTAGGTGGCAATCCTCTAAGCACAACGTAGGTTATCAGGGACCTGGGCACCCAGGTTGACAGTGATCTTTTGCTTGACACTCACATTGCCAGGGTAGTTTGGAAGGCCTTCTACATTGGCCACCTCATCATGTAGTGATTCACATCTAGATCAAGGGAGGTCATCGTTCCCCTGTACTCATCACACCAATGATTGCATACACTGCCCCATTCAGATTGGATGGGCCCACAAATTCCTCGACAGGAGGTGAAAGGGTCTCAAACATATTTCTTATGCTGCCCGACTGAAGGAATTCCAGCTGTATTCAGTCACTTACTGACTGCTCAGAGGTGATCTGTGCCTGACATACAAGGCTATGTCCAACCCAGACTTTATGAACATGCTTCACCTCAAGACCTCTACATCCATCAGAACTACAAGGGCAGGAGACCTAAACCTCAACACAGATATTAATAGGATGTGCTGGAGGGACAGATTCATCACCCAGAGAGTCCATATGCTGTGGAACAACATCCTGGTACATGTGGGGCTGAGCACCTCACTGGCTTTGTTCAAGTGAGATCTTGACCAATGGATGGGAGATTGCAGGTATACCCCAGGGATAACCTCAGTATCACTGCTTGACAGAGGCACAGCAAAATAATGGGCATATCCATCAACTTGCAGGGGTGGCAGACGCCACAAAACTCTGGCCTAGGCTTATTAATGCCCTAGGGCAGATAGCCTAGTATGAACCTATGGACATAGGCCTGGGGCAGTTCCTGCTATTAGGACAGTGGTCTGCAGCAGGCTATATAGTAGTAGTCGGTTTTAGCCATTGTTTTTTGACCATGGCTATTCCATGTTGCTTCTTGTTGTGGTACAAACATGGGTGTGTGGTTATCCATGCTATTTATTGCTAGATACCCTCATTTTGTATCTTGTTCCATGTTTTTGCACATGTACATCACTGTATGATGTGCAGCTGTTTCCACAGGGTCATATGCGTGGATATGGATGTTAGTTGGGGTCCTCAGGTGTGCATATTGTACATGATATTACATTACTTAACACATGGCATTCATGCCTCAGGTGGTGCTGCAGGGCCACCTCTGTCGGATACACATACTACACTCCCTGTACATTTGGAAGCAGGTTGTGTCATGTTAGGCATCCCTGTTACTGTATGAGTGAGTCAGAACGGGTATCAGTCCCAGTGTTCCTACTGACCAAGCGTATGTGCTATCGTTGCCTCTTTGCCAAGGCCAGGGCATACTGGGCATGCCTCCTTCTGCCTACTGGGACAAGGTCAGGTTGTTCCTCCTCCGAGTCACCCCTGCCTGTGGTGGCCTTGGCAATGGTGGGGGATGTTTGGCCCAGCCCTGTGCTGGTCCTGCTGCAGCTGTTTCCAGGATCATATTATGTAGCATAGCACATATCATGATCATTTGGGTACATGTAGTTGGTGTGTACTGCAAAGCTCCACCAGATGTGTCCAGACACGGAACCGTGACTTGAGCAGCCCAAACACACGCTCTATGATATTACGTGTTTGTGCGTGTGCCTCATTATGGCATTCCTGTTCAGGTGTGTGTGCATTTCTGATGGGTGTCATCAGCCACGGCTCAAGTGCATAACCTGCATCCCCCACTAGGTGTCCGTGTGGGAAGTCCCCATTGGCAAATGATTGGTACAGCTGCGTCAGATGCCAGATGTGGGAATCATGGTAGCTCCCAGGGCAGCCAGCACACACATTCATTATTATGCCCTGGGCATCACACACGACCTGGCAGTTGATGGAGGGGTATCCCTTGCGGTTAATGTAGACTCTACCCGCTCACCGGCTGGTGCTTTGATGCGTATGCGTGCAGTCTATTGCACCCAGCACCTCAGGGTATCCCGCTATTTGCTGGAAGAGACGCATATTGCTGGCCACAACTTCACGGTCATTAGGGACATATATATGATCACTGACATGTGGTGACATGGCATCCAGGAACTGGTGCAGTACCCTGGAGGCTGATGCCTGTGATATCCCCATCATATCACCAGTTGGTCTCTGGAAGGTACCTGTTGCTAGTATTCTTAGGCCAACACATACCTTGGTTTCCACTGGGATGGGTTCCCCTCTGTTGGTTCTGTGTGTGAGGTGTGGCCTGCACAGCTCAACAATCTGCTGCAGGAGCTCTCTGTCCACTCTATAGCGCTCTGCTATCTCCAGCTCATGTAACACATGGTAGGTGACCCTGGGCCTGTATACTCTTCTCCTTCTCCTCACTCTGGGTTGTCTGTCAGCATCTGCATTGTCACCACCCTCAGCAATTTGCCTATGCCTGATTATAATAGCCATGGCAGCCCCTAGCATTTCTGCTCTGAGTTCAGCTTTATTTCAGTTTTCAATTCTGATAGCTTAGCTTCTGGCAGTATCTCTTGTGAGAAACAGCCTTCACTGCTCTTTGTTGTGTTTTAAGTGCTGGGCTGGGCTTCTAGTCTGCCTGTGTAATTGCCTGCTTGTAATTGTTTCCGCCAATTAACTCCAGCAGTATTCCCTGGCAGTTTCCCTGTATTTTGGTTGTTTCCTGTTTCCTCTCTGTTTCCTGAGGGGGAGCAATGTACACACCAGCTTAAACATGCTCACAGTCACTTAAATGCGCGCACACATCCCTACACAGTGTTACACGCGTGCACACATCCTTACACGGTGTTAGCTAGGCTGATTCATGCTAAAACGCGCGCACACTGCCTTACACACGTGCACACCCGCGCAAACCGTTGTAAACAGTTTGCAAAACGCTCCCACATGTTGAACCTGCCTTACACGTGCGCACACGCGCGCATACACATATATCAAGAAACTTGGAGTGTAGGGATAGCGTATACCCTCAATTTCTTGACTTTCCTAGTGTTCTGTTGGGACACACCTCCCCCCCTGATGTCTGTCTGTCATCTGTTACCTTACATTGCCCTCCAATCTGGGACAATTCTTTCTATCCTTCCCCTCCGTGATGTCACCTACCTCTTACTCTGTTCCTCCCCCTTCTCTAACTCTTACACTACTCAGAAAGTGCTCATTACCTATGTGGCAGTGTGATTCAGTATTGTAACCGTGAGTTACATAGGATTGCCTAGTAATGCTTAGTTACATATCTTACACGGAGCTTCCCCCCCTTGACAACCACTAAACGGAGGCCATATTGTTTTTAGTCTGCAAGTCCCTCCATTGACATTCCATGTGATACATAAATCCCACAATTGTGGGCTTATAAGCTTCTGTTTTCAGTTTTAGGTAGCGCACCCCGTTTGCTTGGTGTGCGCTGCAGTTAAACACAATAATCCCGTGAAAAAAAAAGTTAAATAACTTATTTTTGCAACACTTTTTCATGCCAATGGCCACATATTTGGCCATTGGCATGCTTAATGACACATATGCACCCTTTATTTGGAGCTGACATAGCTCCGTTTTTGATTTTGCAGAAATGTACTCAGTTGTCAGCTGAGTACATTTCTGCAGCTAACACGTCCGTTACACGGACTGGTTTCTGCTTCGTGGATCACTCAAATACCTCATTTGTATATCTTGGAGCTGCAAATGAGGTATTGAGAATTTCCACGCCCAGTCCGTGTAAGAGACGTGTTAGCTGTCTCTTACACGGAGGTTTGGGCTGTACCTGAATCGGGAGGCTTACACGGAGGCTTACACTACTCTTGAACTCCGTGTAAGCCTTCCAGAATCTGGCCCATGGTCTTTACACATAGAAATGTGCTTAGCCAACGCATTCTCTTGCTTATCCTTACTTATAGCATATTGGTGCTCGTAGATCCGTTCTCGTAACCTGCGTTCAGTTTTACCCACATAGAACCCTTCGCATTTTTGCTGGGAGACAATTTTTATTTACAAACAACTGGGGTGGCCATGGGCTCGCCCTGCGGGGCCAGCCTGGCCAATATGGTCATGTCGTACTGGGAACGAGAATATGTGTTTAATAACAGTGAAGTCATGCATAATATTAAGTTTTACACACGCTACCTGGACGACATCTTTATCTTATTCAAGGGTAACGAACCTGAATGCAACTCTCTTTTGGAATTTTTTAATTCTTCCACTGATTTTCTGTCCTTTACTTTTGACTTTAGTAAGAATGCTATAGCCTATTTAGATATATGGTTGGCGAAAAACATTGAATTGGGAAAATATGTAGCCAAGATCTGCAGGAAACCAACGTATTCCAATTCTTTACTACATTATAGCAGCTGTCACCCTAGCTACCAGAAGAGATCAGTTGTTAAGGGGCAGTTAGTTAGGGCTGCACGTATTGTTAGTTTGGACGCTGATTTTCAAAACGAGTGTAAAGCACTGGTTGACATGTTTTTACATAGAGGGTACCCACCATCCTTACTTGATAACCTTGTGAGAGAAGTGACTAACAAAAGACTTAACGGTACGTATCTACCTCTACTTAGGGTAGATACACCTGAAGAGGGCACCTATACTACAACTACCCCAACTCTGGTTACACTTAGTCAGGTTCCTACTAGCAATACATTTAATATTAACACCAGACTAATTCTAACTTACAGTATTGATAGTCATTTCACATTTGATATTATTAAAAAGAACTGGGACATCTTTAGGAACAACTTTACAGTATTAAGTAAAGTAGGGAGCAAACCAGAGATTACTTTCCGGAGGGGCAAAAACTTGAAATCCTTATTGGAACTTAACGACAACATCCCCACCCTAACACCTGGTATGTACAAATGCCAAAACTGCAACCAGTGTAAGCATGTTTTGGAATCTAATAGGTTCAAGGCTAACAACCAATGCTTTAATTTGCGTTGCAGATCCACTTGTAACACCCGCATGGTTGTCTACCTCGCACAGTGCCAAAAATGAGAAGGGTTCTATGTGGGTAAAACTGAACTCAGGTTACGAGAACGGATCTACGAGCACCAATATGCTATAAGTAAGGATAAGCAAGAGAATGCGTTGGCTAAGCACATTTCTATGTGTAAAGACCATTTCTTTAAATTTATGGTTATTGACCAGTTGCTTGAAAATAAAAGAGGTGCTCCTTCACAGTTACTATTGGAAGCATCAGAACTGAGATGGCAGATCAGACTTAATGCCTATGCTTTTCCTGGTTTAAATGAGGGTTGTTCCATCAGTTCTTTACTTAAATTGAGAAATTTATTAAGATAGCTTATATACTTTTATACCCTTACTTTGTCCCCATGTCACCTTTCTTTTTATCCCCCCTTTTTTATCTACTCATTCTTATTGAATTATGGTTCTGTTTGTTTGTACTCTTACTTTTAGAGACAGTATGAATGTAATGAGTAGTTGTATCTGTTTTGTATGTATATATATATATTTATATCTATATACACACACTTATTTTTGTATACACTTTAAATATATATACATACATTTATGTATACACTTTGAATATATATAAACATACATTTAAAGTGTTTCTTATGTATGTAGGATGTTTCTTATATAAGATGTAGTAACACGCTTACTTAATAATTTGTAGTTACAATTTTAAAAATATATGTACTAAACTAGTTTAACTAGGGTACACTCATATGCTATGGGGGTATGTCATTCACAGTTACTCCCATTAGTATATACACTTTCTACATATTCTTATTCACACATACAGTGGCTCTAAAGAGCTTATATTACATTATACTATACTTTACACATACATTTATTTGTTTATACTTGGTTATGTATGATGCAGAAATATATGTTTATTTATAATGCACCCATACATTTCTAAACACATACATACAATTAAGAATATTTAAGAAACAGTATTATTTTGGGGTTAACTTATTTTGCAGTTTATTTTAAACTCTAGCTATTTTTAATTTTAGCTACTTTCATATTATTTTTTAACAATGTTTTGCATTTTAGGATTTATAATGACGTTTATGTGTAGGTAACACCTATTTTTTTATTTTTTTACTTTCTTGTCCCTAATTGACTGATTGCTTGTAGTTTACAGTCAATTAAGGAATTAAGGACAGTATATAAGCTGTTATTGATTAATGTATTTTGTCTGAAGAAGTCTGTGTACTCATGAGCGCTTAACTTCAATAAATTTGTCCTGTGTTTAGCACTCTTTGGCATTTATTTGGCGTTTCCACCAGCACTTTCTTGGATCCTGTTTTTGTTTCATTTAATCCTGAACCTAAACAAAAGTAAATTATAACTCTTCCAACCTAACAAGACATCTATCTCATGCCCAATATTTAACCTGATAGTCAAAGACAATACTGTAATCTCCCCGACAATACATACAAAGCTTCTTGGAGTGGAAACAGACAATAACCTAAAATTTGACTTACATGTCTCCCTAACAATAAAAAAGTCTATAAGAAACTTGGAATTCTATATAGGCACAAAAGGTTCCTGACCAAAATGGCCAAAATTACATTAGCACAAACCCATCTGCTCTCCACTCTATTATATGCCTCTCCAATTTTAACTAATCTTAGGAAAACTGACCTAAGCTAGAAGCATATTATAATAAAACTGCTAAGTTTGCATCTGACCACCCATATAGAACACATCATTGTACAGCTTTAAAGATACTAGACTAGCTTGAACTTCCCAACATTATTCTTTGCAACCAACTCTCTCTAACTCACAAAATCATAACACAACCAACCCGAATCCCTGCATTACAGAATCTCATCCTTCCTTACATTTCTAGCAGACCACTTTGCTCTAACAATAAGAACTTACTCACTGTCTTCAAGGCCAACAACACTGAAGGAGAATTTTTATTTTCCAGCTATATATCTCGCATATGGAACTCCCTTCCTAACTCCATTCTCTCAATGTCATCCACTAGCCACTTTAAGATATCACTTAAAACGTATCTAAAAAATAAGTGGCTGTGTTCCTGTACTAACCCCTCATGAATGCTCAGATACTTCACAGTATACCCCAACCATATCCAACTTCTTTCCATGTGCTTAATCTTTTATTCCTACCAGCCTGTCTTAACCTTATATCTTGACATAAGTCATACTTTACAAACAGTACTAGCTAAGTTCAAAGCCTAGGTTTTGTTGTCATGATGTAACAAATTTGCATTTTCTTATGTATACTACATTTTGTTTGCTTTATACTTTATTGATTATTGTAATTCGTGAATTAAAATTTACTGTTGCTCATGGAGCTTTTCTCCCTGGACCTCCACTGAAAAAGGGCGTGTGTCCAGTCGGACTTTCATGGTAAACAAATGTTAAGTAAATAAATAAATAAAATAGCTCCAGGATATGTGACCAAATCAGTAAGACAGGAATGTTTTGGCCAGTAGTATTTGTTTAAGTATATTTACACTCCTTCAGATCTGACTTGCATGCTCCCTGAAGTCAATCCAGAATATGGGTGATGCAGGTTATGGACTTTGAGAGACTGCAGACATATCTCTATCTATATCTATATATATTTATGGAGAGCTGAAATTTTTTTAAGCTTAAAGGATGAGAAACAAGAGTATTGTAACACACTATGGTCATGATAACTCAATCTGACTCCAAGGCTGTTTCTGATGTTTCATCAGGAAGGGACAAAGGACTGTGCAAGTACATTTTCCTCTAGATTTGCTTAAGATAATAATTAAAACATTACCATAAAATGGAAAATAATGTAATGTAGTCATGCAGAAGCATGTCCTTGAAATTATGTAAGAGTTATTTAACACTGAACTTCGGATTAACATCCAAAGCAGAAGCAATGGTTAATGAATAAACAAGCACCTAGGACATTAGTCCAACTATGAAGGGACATGTTGCAATAGACTTATGGAAATAGTAAACAAAGGTATTTTCTCTCGTATGTATTATGATTTTCAGCATTTCAGCATTTACTTTGCTGCTTTCAATTTGTTTAAAACACAAATTGCAAGATTACATCCACTGGCAATACAGTTGTTAAGCAATGTATTTTTTAGTTAAGATTAAGACAAACGTGCAGCTTCCACATTTTAATATTTTTCTTAGAAGTAGCTGTGCTGTCTTTTCTTAAAAAAATAATTAATAACATTAATGTGTTACAAGAAGAAAGGCTTCAGTTAAAACATATGTTGGCAACATGGAAGAACGCTGAGCATATATCAAACATGTGACCAAAATGGCAAAAGCATCTTTATGAAACTCATTAAAAATCTAGAAGAAAAAAAGATTTGCAAAACACTGTTCTCAATGGGTCTATATTACAACTCACACGAGTCCCAGCATTATAATATTGAACCCCATACGTTCAAAATGTGAAAATAGCGAAGCCACAGAACACCAGTTTTTTTCCCAGGGAAAAAAACTGGTGGGCCGTTTTCGTGGCTTTGCTATTTTCTCCACTGTAGTGCTATCTCGGAGTTGGTATATTTAAGTAGGGGGGATATGGGGAGCACAGCCCCCCATGCTGGGGGTTGTGAGGGGCAAAGGCCCCCACATTAGTTTAAGTTTAAAGTGTATGTGTTTTTTTTTTTTGTACCGGAACAGGGAATTTTCTCCCTGTGAAAAAAATTGCTGTTCTGTGTTTTCGTACTTTTTGGGTTTTAAACGTCTTGGTTCAATATTACATCGTTCGAACTCCTGTGAGTTTAATGATGTAATATAGACCCATTCTCAACATAGTCAGCTGTGTAGATGGGGATAATAGAACAGTCTGGGGTAATACAGACTGGGGAAGACAGGGCATTATCCCAAAATAAAACATAAATAAATAGAGGAATCAGAAAAGCAAAGGTGAAAGCAGAGGAAAAGCTATATCTTTCTATTAAGATTTGTGACAGCAGTTTTTTGTGGATAGATAAGGAAGCAAAAGTGACAAATAAATGAGTAATAAATGTAAAAAATGAAAGAGGGGGAAACTACAGATATAATTGTCGATAATTGTTCAAGAGCTACTAGGTGTGGGAATGATTACTGACATTATAAAACAACTGCTAAAATAAATAGTTTTAACATACCTGGAAACCTATGAGCTCGAACACAGGACTTCTAAGAATTGCAACTAGAAAATTAAGCCAAGCACACCAAAATGAGTTCTTTCATGGGATAGCTAAAACATTAAATTAGAAAGAGGAGGTGGAAAATATGAATTAGATTTTCAGTAAATATTTGACTGAGTGCAACATAAAATGTTGCTGAATACTTTATATTGGCTTTGAATGGGTCATAGGCTAATAGCATAGGATGATAACTGGCTATGCAGTAAAACACAGAGGGTTATAATAACAAACTCAATTGGGTAACAACCTTGTAAGCAGTGGAGTTACCACAGAGTCAGTATTTCGTCCAGGACTTTTTAAAGTCTTCATTGTTGGGCTTGTAGAAGTCCTAAATGAAACATTTGCTGTTTTGACTAAGTACATTACACAGGTGTAGTTCTACAGAGATTGTCAAAGATATGATACAAAGAATGCTGCTAAGATTTATGGAATGCTATAAAACCTGGCAGTGTAATGCAGTGCAGAGCAATGTATCTGAGAAGCAAAAATTCAGGAAAAGTATATACAATTGGGTTGGAATCTTTTAGCACAATAAAAGAAGAACAGAATTGTGGGGACTGAGATATTCTAAAGCTAAGCAAGCAGTATGAGAAAGGTAAGCAATCTGCAAAAGAAAGGAGCAAGGGAGGGGGCTGCAGTACTTGATATATATTAAGAATTGTCACCATAAGAAAGGAGATGTTATTAACAATATTTGTTGAGACAAGGCAAAATCCATCCCTGTAATAACATAAACACATTAGGAGAACAGCAGAAATGACAGACGGTTTAAGTCAGAAATCCTATAAGGAAGTAGAGGATCCTCATATTATGGTAGTGGGAAAATGATATAACAATGAGTCATGCTAGAAATATTTAAGTACCTCCAGAGAATCAGATAAGTTTGTGCGAGTACAAAAAAAGAGATGGAAAAAAATTTAAAAAAAGATCAATCAGATTTTAAGTGACGTCAAACTGAGAGGCGATAGAGGGAACTATTATTTCACTAAATGGGTGGTATGAAATTAGAACAGCCTTTCTGGGGAGGAATCAGATTTATAATTATTAAGTCATTTCAAAACTACATGCATCAGGCAGGGAGCTATCACTATGACTATATCTGAGAGACAAAAGTAGGACCCACAACTTTTCCTACAAGTAATAGGCATACTATATAGAATGTACACTTTATATCTGCCATCATAACTTATGCGTCCTTGGTGGAGGTACATTTAATATTGTAATAATATTATGACCGGAAGGTGAGTGCTTCTCATAAAAAGAAAGTATAAAATCATGATCAGAAAATATGTCACTGATGTAGTACAAACAAGACCGAATAATTAATTAATAGAAATTATAAATCAAATCGCAATACATCTGCATTCACCCACCATTTAGGACAGTATTGATGCCTTTTGATTGCTGTTGCAGCTCTGCTTTTAGAAGTTATATTTTGTTTTCTGCTTCTCTACCATTTTCATGCTGAATTTCATGCTTATTAAAACATGCCTTCACATCTTCAATATTTTCATCTGCAATATTTGCTTGTAGTAGATTGACATTTATGCTAAACACTGTTTGCAGCTGTGGTAAATTAAAGCAACATTAAGCTCAGGAAAAACATACAAACTGACATGCTACTAGGATAACTGGAATATGATTATACAGAGCAATGCAATACAAAGCAATTCCACTGCCCCCCCAAACCCATTACACCCAGACTAGAAAACTGATTGCTGATTGAAGAGCAGCTATTTACATAAATTAAAAAAAAAAAATCAAATCGTTCTCTTTTCATCCATAATGTATCTTTGTTCCTGACACTGAATCTATCAGTAGTTTTGCTGACTCCTTTAATTCAACTTGATTTTAAGGACCACTTAAATGTAGATTAAAGCTTTTGAGTCATGCTACCCGTAGAAGAATACATGAGTTTATGAGAATTGACTCAACTGATATTAAGTTTATTCTAGCAAAATAAAATGTCTGTGTAACAAGTAAAGCCTAGTCTGACTCATTAACAGATCATAACATCTAACACGCTAACAATAAACATCAAAATGTTAGCTTTGGATATTTCTTTGATTACTACATTTTAAAACTGAAAAGCAATAGATAGTCACTCAGTAAATATATGTATAGTAAACATTCCAGCACAAATTGCTGTAAGTGAAATAGTCGCACGAGCTAAACCAAGTCATCCCTGCTCGGTATGCATTGTACTAAGATCAAGCATCTTGAGTTGGTGGAGGGCAAACTGAGGAAACAGACCCATGGGAAAGGGATGGGTCTCAGTGAAACAGAGGGCAAGGCAACTGAAGAGCTCATGATCTAATTATTTCAGCTTTATCAAGGTTAGTTATGTGTAACTAGCCCTTCCTACTAAAAAAAAAAAAGCATAGCCCGAAGGCAACACGTAAAGCTAAAGTTTGTCACGCATGTTATGGAAAGAAATCTCCACAGATATCACATTCATTATGTAGACACACCATGCATCATTAAAAGAAGTCACATGCATAACTTATTAGTCAGCAAACATAAGCATAATACGTTTATTCTGCATGCTTCTATCCAAGGGTCCATCCATCCATTTCCTAAAGCACTTCTTAGATTCAGGTGGGGAGCAATGTCTGGTTAAGTGACTTGTTCAGAGTCAACCAAATGGTAAATGAAGGCTGAGGGAATGAAGCCCTGAACCATGAGAATCGGCTAGCTAACAGCCTTAATCCTCTATGTAATCTGTCAGACTCATGAGTATTATAGTGGTAGCAAACTGAACAGGGTAAAGATTTCCTTATTCCTCAGCAATGGTTTGTCATCTTGTGTGATCCCCAAATTATCTCAGGCAGGCTGAGAGTTATAATCCCTCAGGTGTATCCCAAGTCTGTACAGTGGCTTCTCCCCAGTGGGCCCTGGCAGGCCGACTTCCCAGGGTAAATAAACAGGCTGCTTACTCACTGATGCTCAAAACACCTCAACTGATTCTTCTTAACTTGCAAGAATCATTTCATTATTTACCGAAAGCTCATGAGCACTTATGAGGAAGGGGACAGTGAATTGTTGATAATTTGAAAGATTCTTGTGATGATTCAATTCTTATTTCATTACCACAGTAACTAGTGCTGCCATCTGTTGGTCATTCAACTAATTCTATTTTCACTCATGAACAATACTCCAAGAGACTTAAATTCCTGCACTTAAAGTTGTTGTTACCCCTAAGCTACGGATAGCAATTCATTCTTTTCTAGAAGAGGACCACAGTCTTTGATTTGGATTTTCTGATTTTTACCACAATTGCTTGTTTTCAGTGGAATACATGACTACTTAATAGTACAGAGCATGTAAAAAATGAGCAGTAAACACCTCATGGTACAATTTTAATGAAGTTTGGTGAGGTTATTGACTGAAGAGGAATATAATAGACAGAAAATGGTATATACATTTTGTGCATATCTGCATTTAATTTGCCTCCAAGGGGAGAGGCATAAGGGATAATAATATGTATTGAGCCTAGCAGTGAGGAATACAGTAGAAATAAAGCTGCCAGAAGTTAGCTAGCTGATATGGAGAAGTAAGAGTTAAGCTGCTTTCACATGCATTTGGAGTTGGGTTTTTTTTCAATGAATGGCAGTTTCCTGTCACTCCTAGTGGAGGACGGGGGGGGGGGGGGGTATTCCAAGATTTTGCAGTGTGACTACAGAGTTCATGCCGTGCTAAGTTATAGGTCTTCGTAGTGTGAAGTAGGAGATCATCCATGAAGAGGAGTAAGTTAGCCTTTTGAAACAAAGTTTCAGTATTAATAAAAGCAGTTTGGCTTAGAATTTATAATTCCTGTATGGTAACAGTATTGTTATTGCCTGTATGTGTAAAGATGTAAAACCCGGGGGACTTACCAATCTCATTTAAAATGCATTCAAATATAATAAGTACAATGCCTTTAGGAAATATTTGCTTAGATAACACTTACTGTGGTTAAAGTACAGTTTTGTACCTACCATAAATGTAGATGTTCGAGTGCTCATACAGCTGCAGTCATAACAGATGGGTTATCCTGCCGTCAGGCGGGTCCTCGGTCGGCCGAATTCCAAAGTCTAGGTCTGGCGTCGGTTGTCATCGCTTCTTCCCTGACGTCAGTGTGGCAGGGATATAAAAGAACCAGCCGACCCCATCTTCTTCAGTTTTTCTTGCTCCAGATGTCAGGTGCCTCCAGAAGGAAGGCAAAACATAAACTTATGTAGTCATGCAATATAGAATAATCAAAAAACAGTAGTTTGCAAGCAAATACACCATAAAAGAAAACCCCAAATAGGTTGTATGAGAAGGTGTTTGTCATAAGGCCTGTCCTAAGAGGGGATGGAGGGAGGAAAACCTGGACTGCAGCTGTATGAGCACTCGAACATCTACATTTATGGTAGGTACAAAACTGTACTATGTTCACCGTGCATACAGCTGCAGTCATAACAGATGGGTAGAATCCCAAAGCTAAGTAGGGGTGGCAGGCACTAAGTGGAACTAGGAGGAGCAAGGATGCCCTGCAAGACAGCTGTGGCAAATCCCACTCTAGATTTTGAGTAAAGTGGAAGGTGATAGTGTTTGGAGAAAGTGTGCACTGAACTCCAAGTGGCTGCTTCCAAAATGTCCTTGGTAGGAACCCCCCTGAAGAAAGCTGCAGAGGTAGCTGTGGCCCTTGTGGAGTGGGACCTGATGCTTGAAGGCACAGCTTTTCCATGAAATGAGTAACAAAAGTGTATGCAGTGGGCTATCCATTTTGAGATTGTCTGTTTGGAGATAGCCTTTCCTTGAGCACCTGTAGCATAGGACACAAAGAGTTGCTCGGATTTCCTGAATGGCTTTGTCCTGTCCAAATAATAACGTAGTTGTCTGTGAATGTCCAAGGAATGCAGTAGTCTTTCCCCTTTGTTTTGTGGGTTAGGGTAAAAGGTAGGTAAGTGGATAGTCTGATTCAAGGCTACACTGGATACTACCTTTGACATAAAGGTAGGGTTGGTTTGTAAGGAAACTCTGTCCTGATGGAAAATGATGAAAGGTTGCACAGCCATGAGGGCCTGTAGCTCCAAAACCCTGTGTGCTGAGGTGATAGCCAGAAGGAAGGCTGTTTTCCATGACAAATATTGTAGTTCTGTTGAAGCAGCTGGCTCAAATGGAGGAAGGGTCAGTTTTTCCAATATGAAGTTGAGGTCCCAAGCAGGGACTGGTGGTTTCCTTGGGGGTTTTATATTCTTAGCCCCTCTGAGGAACTGTCTTAAGAGAGGATGAGAGAATAAAGGAGGATCTGTGTTGTATTGTGCAGAAATGGCTGAAGCATGGATTTTGATGGAGGAGAAGGAAAGTCCACTGTTTAACATCTCAGCTAGGTACTGTAATATTTGAGGTATATTTATTACCCAAGGATTCTGGCCCTTTTTCTGATTCCAGGCACAAAACCACTTCCATTTGGCGGAGTAGGCCTTTCTATTAGAAGGTCTTCTGGCCTCCACGATGACATCCTGCACCTCCATGGAGAAGGGATTCTCCATGTGGCTAGATTTAGGGTTTTGAGCTGGCTGTGAAGAGTTTTGAAGTTGTGCTGGGACAACAGAAGAGGCACTAGAGGTAGGATCCATGGTGGGGAATGCGTCAGGCTCTTCAGGAGTGGATACCAGTGTTGTCTTGGCCAGTCTGGAGCAATGAGAATCATTTTCGGCATCTCTGCTCTGACTTTTAATAGAACTTTGGGCAGCAGAGGGAGAGGCGGAAAGGCATAGACTGTCAATGTTGTCCAGTTGAAGGAGAGTGCATCCACTCTCCAGGCCTGTGGATGATAGGTCCTTGAGCAAAATTTTTTCAGTTGGTAATTTCTGTGGGTAGCAAAGAGATCTATGTCTGGCTGTCCCCATGCCTGAGTTATCTTTGCGAAAACTTGAGGATGCAACTTCCATTCGTGTGGATCTGTCATATTTCTGCTTAGGCTGTCTGCCAGTGCATTTTCCTTCCCTGGCAGGAATTGTGCCTGAAGTTGGATTTGCAATTCCAAAGCTGTGTTCCAAAGGGTCATGGCTAGTCAGCACAGGGGGTATGAATGAGTTCCCCCCTGTTTGTTTATGTACCACATCACTGTGGTGTTGTCTGTCCTTATCAATAGCTGGCCTGGATGCAGTTGGTCTTTGAAGGCCATAATAGCATTTTGCACTGCTAGCATTTCCTTTTGGTTGATGTGTAGGTGCTTCTCTTTTTGGGACCATTTTCCCTGAATGCACTGATCTTTCATGTGTGCCCCCCAGGCATAGTCCGAGGCGTCTGTTGTGATGATTTGATTTGCTTGAGGTATGCAGAAAGGGAGACCTTTGTTTCTTTGGCATGCTTGAGCCCACCACAGAAATTCCTTTTGAAGACATGGAATGAGTGGTATAATTGTTTCCAAACTGTGGCTGTGTTGAGACCATAAGTTTTTTAGGTACCATTGAAGTTTCCTCATATGCAGCTTTGCACATGGGATCAGCAGGATGCAATATGCCATGAATCCCAGAGCCTGCAGGACTTTCCTTGCAGTCAGCCTGGTGAAGGTTGCCATTTTGCTGAAGTATTGAGATAGTTGCCCTTGTTTGTCTGGCGTGAGGTAGGCCATCTGGGTGTTTGTATTCAAGCTGGCACCCAGGAAAATTATTGTTTGAGAAAGTATTAGCTTTGATTTCTTTTTGTTGACCGTGTATCCCAGAAAGTTCAACAGTCTTATTACAAACACCAGGTGTTCCAGAAGTATGTCCTTGCTGTCCGCTTGGATCAGGCAGTCGTCCAGATATGGGTATATTTGTATTCCTTGAAGTCTGCAGAAGGCAATTACTGATGCCAGGCATTTCGTAAACACTCTGGGTGCAGTAGATAAGCCAAAGGGCAATGCAGAGAATTGATGATGGGTTGAACCTGCAAGAAATCTGAGGTATCTTCTGCAATCTTGTCTGATAGGGACATGCAGGTATGCCTCCTTGAGGTCCAATGTTACCAGCCAAGACTCCTTGCCCAGCATGGGAAGAAGCTGCTGTAATGTGAGCATCTTGAATTTTGGTACCTGTAAATATGTGTTTAGGATGGATAGATCTAAAATAGGTCTCCAATCTTTGTCTTGCCTTGGTACCAGGAATAGTCTGGAATAAAACCCTTGACCTTGTTCTTTTGCAGGCACCTCCTGAATAGCTTTCATGTCCATGAGAGCTGAAATTTGTTTTTGTGCCTCTGCCCTTTGATTTTGTGGCAGGTTTGGCATGCCTCTCATTTTTGGAAGGGTGTGAAAGTGGAATCTGTAGCCTCTGTCTATAATGTCCAGGATCCATTTGTCTTTTGTGACAATATGCCATTTTTTTGAGAATGATGCCAGTTTTCCGCCTAAAGGTGCTGCCATTAAAGCTTTGCTTGGCAGGTAAAGGGGAAAGTCATTGTGTCTGTTTTCTGAATGACTGTGATCTATCTTCTCCACCTCTTGGGGTTGGTGCTTGCCATTGCCTGGCTCTGAATGATCCTTGAGATTGCCCTCTACCTCTCGGGCGCCTGTATCTGCCTCTTTGAGGTCTGTCCGTGGCTGGAAAGGACCAATTTTTTGAAGGCCAGTTTCTGCTGAAATGTGGAGGTTGTACCTGCAGGAAATCTTTCACTGTTTGCATTGATCTCGCTTTTTCCTCCATTTTCTTTAGTACTTCCTCAGCTTTAACACCAAACAATACATCTTTTTGAAGAGGTGCATCTAGTAATTTAGCTTTGACATGATCTGGTAAGGCTTGTTCTTTGAGCCAAGCATGTCTACGTATGACAGACCCTGTAACAGCAGCTCTACATGAGGCCTCTAAAGCATCAAAACCACACTGCAAGGTATGTTTACCCACTTGCTCTGCACTATGCAACAAATCCTGCAACTCTTTTAAATCTCAGGAGCTGGCCGACTGGCACTTGCGAACTGCTTCTGCTTCGGGCACCGTGCGGCAAGAAAGACTGAAGAAGATGGCATCGGTTGGTTCTTTTATACCCCTGCCGCACTGATGTCAGGGAAGAAGCGACGACAACCGACGCCGGACCTAGACTTTGGAATTCGGCCGACTGAGGACCCGCCTGATGGCAGGATAACCCATCTGTTATGACTGCAG